>NC_142391.1:3186370-3363870 GCF_059441095.1 Idiotropiscis lumnitzeri
ATTGTTGCCAATGTGATCGGCGTGCATTACAAGCGTCAGCCTGTTCCCTCAACAACATTTTAATCAGCGCCATTAAGCCGCGCTCAGTTTTCATTACGCGTATCGGCGTCATCTTCATAAACATCGGTGCCGTCATTACAGCCCCCCGTTGAATGTTTTTGTTTTTGGGGGGTGAGAGATGATTACAATGCGGAGAGTGAGCCAAGCGAGAGAATAGAGCGTCGGTGTGAAAAGTTAACCTCGATATTCATCAAAGGGAATGTGCGAGGCGTCAGGGGAGGAAGGACACGCGGGAATACGAGCGAGGTTCTGAGATACTTGGCCCGACATGAGTTTGAAACATCACAAGTTCCTTTTTTTTTTTTTTCTTTTTTTTTTTAAATGTCCCGCCCCTGCACAACATTTCATCCATTATTCAAATCAGTCTTATTTATATAACGCGTCAAATCACAACAGCAAGTCAAGGCGGGGTTTTCGCTTGTACGCCAAAGCGACCGAACAGAATTTGACATGAGCAGACGCCAAAAAGTTCACTTCGGGATGCAAGGAGTGTGACGTCATAAGGGCGGGCACAAGAATCTGATTTAAGTCGCCAGTTGGACTTGGACTTGCTTGGCTAAAAAAATTATGATTGGCTTCACTTGACCTGGCGACATGCAATTTTTTTTTTTTCGCGGATTCCGAATCAGCCCTCGTTTTTTCTCTAGCATATCACATTTTTTAATATTAATAATAATTTAATATTAATTAATGGTTACGTTCAGCAACGTGGATTTTTTTTCTAAAAATGTCAACACTTGGTAAAATATATATTGCACAAGCTTTCATAGGTTAAACTTAAAAAAAAAATGACTGAAAAAAATTATTTTCTTTATTTTATTTATTTATTTATTTATTTTTTAAATCAGTTTCAAATTTCAAAAGCACATTTAGGGTCAACGTAAGTCATTTGTGATTAAAATTCGTAGCGTTATCTTATGTCGTGAAAAATGATCTTTCTGTGAGGTGTGTTTTGTCCTCATTAAAGCATCAGCACTGGCTCATGTCAACGAGCAAAGGTGTCAAACTGAGGCCTGCGGGCCAGATCCGGCCCGCTGCTTCGTTTCATGTGACCTGCAAAATCAAATCTTGCACGATTCTTAATAAAAGCTCCCAAAATTTCAATTTCTCACATTTAATAAATACAAAGCACATTTTACGATGACTTGGACAACTATTAACCTCGACTTTTGATTTTGAAAACGAGTTATCAATATTTGTCGTGTATATGCGCTAATATGATGAGAGAATGAAATATTTTTATGGTTTCATAATCATAACAACCCTCCGAGGGAAACTCGCCCGCAAAAATGAATTTGACACTTAATTTAGTATTTTAATATTTTCATTTCTTTTTTAATTTGTGACAGAAGCTACATCTAAAGATACAAAAATTTGGGTCATACTTTGCGTAGTCTGCTCTGTACGTCTCAACTGAGAGCACCGCACAAATTAAGATTCTGTCCCATCATCGACCTGGAAACAAAATCCTCCGAGGCAGAAAGAACAGAAACTTCCGGATATGCGGCCATGTTCATTTAGGATCAGGCGAGACTGTTAAAACGTCCATTTATTTCATTCTCGTTTTGGAAAATACTTCTTGCAATGCGGGGAACCCTCGTATTTACAAAATAAATTTTAAAAAAAATTGGATCCGGCTTGTTAAAAAAGTGTCAGTGGCATCTCCTCTGTCAGGTTATCATTTTGATGTCTGTAATTTTTTTATTTCAAAGTTTATCGCACATACGGCGGCATAACTCATCTTTGTCCACCCAAAAGGTCTTGGAAGCTAGATAGAACGTAGCATGTGGTCGTTCTCTATGCTTAGCGCTGAACAAAATGCTTCTCTTTGCTCTTATTTGTCCCGAAACAGCCGCACATCGCTTGGCGCAAAAAAAAAAAAAAATCAGTCACAGAGAAAGTGACCAACAATTTTTTGAAGCCTTTAAAACAGCCATGGGCAAACTACGGCCCAGGGGCTACATGCGGCCCGTTGAACGTTTTAATCCGGCCCGTCAAACTTGAAAAAAATTAAATGAATAAACCTTGTTAATGTTTTATTTTTGAAATACTGTGTTTTTTCAAAGACAGACACACATATATATATATATATATATATATATATATATATATATATATATATATATATATATATATATATATATATATATATATAATTCTTTTGTTCACTTTCATTAAAAATTAAATGTATTTTTTTTCTCAGAAGGTGAGGTTACCAAAACACACCATCCATCTGCAATTTTAGAACCCATTGTGGCCTGACAATCAAAAAGTTTGCCCACCCCAGATTTAAAATGTCAGAAATGCTTTCATTCTTTACATATTGACCAAATAAAATTACTGTTTGCTTCTGTCATTTATGGACAAAAAAAAATAATAATAATTTTGTTGTCGCGTCCCTAATAAAAGGCTCCGAAACGGGTCTAGCCAACACTGAAAATTCTAAAGTGTAAATTATCATACGCGCAATGAAACTCTTAATTTGCCAACAAGACTAGACAGAAGAAAAAAAATATATATATATATAATGAGCAGATGCTGATATTGCTTCTCATTTATGAGCTTTGACAATCTTCCATTTGAAGACAACAAAAGCAAGCCCAATTTTGGGGATTTGTTGGCCCAATTGTATTGTGCTCTCATATGATATGCACATGTAATAACTCCACTAAGAATGGGATGACTGCTGCTATGACTGATAATAGTTAAAAAAAAAAAAAAAAAAAGCCTCCAAGTGGTGTTTAGATTAAGCTCGGGATTAAACCAGAGGTGAGGATTAATACAGTGGCCGGAGGGGGGGGGGGGGACATAATTACACAAGCAGCCGAGCAGAAGGTTGCCTCGTGTACATATGGACACCTCGGAGAGCGATAAGACACAACATATGTTGATCCCGCCTCATTATCCTCATTAGCATAGAATAAAAATCCGTTTCATAGTAGCCCTGTTCCGGATCACACCGAGGTAGCGGGGCGTCGCTGCGACTGGCGTGGAGTCACACACACACACACACACACACACACATTTTGCCTGCCTCATCTGATGGATTACAATGCAAATGGCTCGCTCGCTCTCTTTTGTTTGACTCCCAACTGTTTGGGAAGAAGGAGAAAAAAAAGAAAGAAAAAAAAAAAAACATCCCGCCGGGGATCCATTTGGCTGCAGATGAGAAGCTGACGGCACATGCGCGTCATTGCCGCTTGGCCGCCGACGCCAAGCAGGAGTCAGGGAAATAAGATTTGCTTGCCAAATTGTTGATTACGCGTATGGAAATGAGCAGAATGTGGTTGATGATTTTTAAGCAACTGTTGTTTAAAAAAAAAAAAAAAAAAAAAAAAAAGAAATGTGTCGGTTGAGAATGTGCTCGTTCAAACAAGGTTATCGTCGGGAGGGCCGGGTTATCGATTCAAAAACCCCAAATGGATTCGATTCGAAACACGAGGGTCTGACTCGATTCGATTTTCGATGGATTTTCGATTCATTCAAGGATTTCACACCGTACCAATTTTACTCTCGCAAGACATTCTCTCTTACTCCAAAACGTGCATGCGTTCCAGGAACGACTAAATTACTTTTCCCAGCCAAGTAATCCGACTCAGCAATCTCGCATAATCTTACGGTGAGGACGTCACGTGTGTGTCACATTTCCTGAGAAATTGGGTCGAATCATACAAAACTGGAAAGTTGGGTCAAATTGACTCAAGCAGCAGGTTGGTCATTTCACCCCCCCCCCCTCCCTCCCAGAAGACGTGGCAAAAATCATCTAAAATAATTACATAAACAAAATAATTAAAAGCAAGTAACAGAACGATATTGTGTAGATTTCCTCCGGAGGCGCATTTGAAAAGAAATGTTTTTCATCTGGATTTGAGAGAGTCTACATGACCATTTTGCAGCATAACAGCTAAATGCTGCGTCACCATGTTTCGTCTGGAACATGATCTGAACAAGCTGACATGCTTCAGCTTGGTTTATATTCTCCGAACATCGTGGCGGGCCGTGCATTTCACGCGTAGGCCTTCGGTGAAGTCCTCGCAAGTGTATCTGCAATTGAATCCACACTTTTCCCTCATTTGGCCATTTCGGTTTCAAAAAAGCAAGAATATATTTTCGATTTTCGAACAGTCGCCAGTTACGACTTTCGTGTTGATTCCGTAGAAGCGCTGCCCCCTCACGAGTGAGTATCCAATCACAAAACGCGTTCATCATCTTCAAGGTGAGGCCAGCGAGAAGGCTCACGAGTGTGGGTTCAATGAATTACCCAAAAAGTGGAGTCAGTCCCTTTTTGACGCAACTTGAATCATTTTTTGACCGAACCGCTTTTAGAGCATGTAAAATTAAAAAAAAAATAAAATAATAAAATAAATTCTGGATACCACCAAACAATCATGCACTAATCAAACATAGATAAAAAAAAAATAATATTAATATAAATGTAATATAATATCAATGAAATAATATAAATAAATATAAATAAAAACAAGAACGATTCCTTTAGTGTTGTGCCAATGTCTTGCGCCGTCAACGTTCCCACTTTGACTTTCTCAAGTTGTCATTCCTCACTCTTCTACCTGGCCGTTGACGCACCCCTGCTGGGAGCGTCCGACCGGACGCTTTTAAGCGCAGTCATCTTCCCTTCATTTCCACCCGTTTGCGCTTCATTCGGCTCCCGCTGCAACTTGTGTCTCTCATATGCTCGCCGCTAATCCTCCGAGTCCAGCTCGCGTTTGTCTTGTGGTCTCGGGAGAGGCTGAGCCAGACACTTTCTTGTGTGTTATTATCCCACTGACGGACAAAAAGCTGAGGTCCCATCAGAGGTGCGGTCTTCAAACTGAGGAATGCGCCGGATGTAGCCCAGAAAATTAATTTGCAATCATTTATTTGTATTTTTTATTTTTTTAAAGTAATCTTGCATCATTTAAAAAAAAAAAAAAAGACAGGACCGGCGGGCCTGTAAAACAAACGGAACGTCACCGTCCGGTTATTAGCCTTATAATTATTATTCTTTTATTTATTTATATTTTACATGTTATTAAAATGTATTAACGCTCTTGGACACTTCAGCTGTCTGACAAGTGTCGTCGAACAGCACCGCTTCCTCCATGTGTGGGAGATGAAAGGCTGCAAGATTTTTTTTTTTTTTTTTACACATAAAAAGGCAGATTTTTGTCCCCGGAATTGAGGTTTTTTGGGAACAAAAGGTGTCTTAAATTTTATTTATTATATATATATATATATATATATATATATATATATGTATATATATATATATATATATATATATGTATATATATATATATATATATTTATTTATTTTTTTTTTTTTTAAATCTCACAGAGTTAAACTTTGACGTTAATACTGTAATATTGCAACTATTTAAAAGAATGACTTTCTTCTTAGAAAATTGTTTTTAACTTTTCACGTCAAGAAAATATGGCTTTGATCTCGTAATTTAACTATGAAATATGACCTAGTAAAAAAATATATATATATATATATTTTTTAAATGAATAAATAATATATATATATATATATATATATATATATATTATTTATTCATTTAAAAAAAAAAAAATCCTTTGGCATTAAGGCTTATACATGGTCGTGATGTTTAATTGCAGTTCGGATAAGTTATCTGACATTCTCATGAATTTACGACTTTACTGACAATATATGCCTTTGATCTTGTAAAAAAAAAAAATTATAATAAACAAAAAAAGACATTTGGGCAATTAATTTTTTATTTTTAAAAAAGCTTTTTTTGTGTCTCCTAAAATTTTTTTTTTTTAAAAAGTCATCGTAACATAACTTTTAGACTTGCACATGGTAGCTATATTTAATTAGCATTATGAGGGTGTCCTTGGGATTTGTCCTTGGGCGGCAAAAGTTTGAGGACCAACAAGTTGCCATCTTTAGTAAAGTACTAAAAAAACAAAACGGAGAAGGAACGCCAATGGCTGCGAGGCGGTCTCGAAGATTCATCCATCCTTCGACTGACTTTGTTTTTCCTCTTTACTTCATCACGTAAACTCATTAGGTGGCACTGCGGCATCTTTCACCAGCCGGCATCAATAATCCCAGTTTGGGGGGGCGGGGCGGACGGGGAGAGGTGTTAAAGGGGACGCGTTTAAATAAACATTTCACATCGCATTACAGGCAGCTGCCAACATACTAAACAGACGCTTCCATTCTTGCGGGCACATCTGATGATGACGCCGTTTCTCAGTCTGTGCGCTCGCCTCTCGAGGGAGGTGCTACAATCTGAGGAGGGTGATGAGAGGTGGCAGGGGGGGAAAAAAAAAAAAGAAAGCCTCCAGTCGGACTTTTAACTGCTGCCTAAAACAAAACAAAAAAAAACAACAACAAAAAAAAAAAGAAAGGTAAGTGACCTTCATGAAAGTTCATTCGATTCAGTTCTGGTAATTCTCGGTTTGCGAGTGAGTTCCGTTCCGAGGGCGGGGGCGTAACATGATTATGGAAGTCGGTTACGAAAAAAAAAAAATCATGATTACTTTTGGTGCTAATTGAAATATCGATTGTTCAAACGATCATTTCATTTTGGGTACAACACGTGAATATGCTTTAACGTTAAAAAAATATTAAAACAATCAAATTCTTTCAAACACTAAATTGGAAAATATTTTTTTTGCATGTGCGCGTGTGTTGCAATTTAAAAAATATTCGGCTAATTCAGGCCCTCTTGGGGACAATTTATCAGATTGTTCGACTTCCGCGCGTGTCACAACGCATCTCCAAAATTGAGGAAACAATTTCTTTTTTTCTCAATCGGTTCAAACGTTATACGTGTACCCAAATCAATTCATTTCACAACACTTCAGCATCGCATTGTGACAGAGAACGATTTTACCGATTTCCACGTACTTCCTTGATACCAGTTACAAATTCCCTTGGTTTCGCTTCGTTTCATAGAAAGAGCGCAAAAAAAAAAGATGTATTTTTTCCATAAACTGCTAAGCGCTCAAACAAAAGGGTGGGTGGGGGGGGGGGGGATTTGAGGCCATTTTTTTTTTCAAGGCCTTGCCTCTGATGAACACCTGATACTTTCTGCAGTTGAGTAAACAACGACAATTGAGCGCACGCGCAACTCAAGAAGATCGATTGCGTCCCGCAGAACGCCGGGCGCGCTTCCTCAAAAACGGTCGAGATCAAGTGGGAGCGGGGAACAAAGACGGACGGCGGCGGGGGGGGGGGCCTTTTTGAAGGAGAAAGCGTGGGATTAGACGAGATGCTGCTTCAGGACCAATGAGCTGGCCGCATGAATGTGTGTGTGTGTGCGTGTGTGTGTTTGAAAGTAGCCATTTTTGTGAGCACATTAGCTCCTGAGGCTGAACAAAGCCGGATAACCTGTAAGCTTTTTTTTTTTTTTCTTAAATGGGCCATAGTGTGTGTGCGTTTATGGTACTCAAGTAGTGTAACTGGGGGTGTGCGTGTGTGTGTGTGTACCAGTAAGAAAATGGAACCTGAATGGACAGCGCGTGGAGTTGTGTTTGTGTGGATGTGTGACCTACATCTTGCAGCCTCGAGTGTGTGTTTCATCCCACAGCCTTCTCGCTTCTATACGGCTCAGCTGTGGTGTTGCGCTACATTTTCATGATGATGATGAGGAGGTATATCAAGACCGCCCCGCCGCCCCTCCAACCTGCGTGCAATGTATGACATCACACATGGACAGAATTGCGTGAATGACCCAAAGAGTGTTTTGCGTTTGGAATCGGATAATCGGAGCAGATTTTGAAACGGATTGGAGAACGATTCGACAAGGGGCACATGTGAAAACACTTTGCCATATTCATTGAAACTAGCAAAGAATATTTCTGAAAAATGTCAGTTTCAACAGACGCTATGAGAATTTTTTTGGACAATTTTGGATCAAAATAAAAAAATAAAAAAAATAATTACAATGATTTTCAATGGAGGAAAAAAAAATGTGTCCGTTTTTAAGCAGCTTTGCCATTACAAAATTAACTAAACCTATTTTTTTTTTTTTTAATAAATTGTATTTAAATAATATGTCACAGAAAGTATATAATTTTGTCGCAGGCTACAAAAGAAAGCCCCCCTTTAAAAATACATGTTCCCAATTTGAAGTATTTCACAGGCTTGAAAGCAACAAGACCTCAATTTCTCAGTCCGCAGAACGCAAAAACTGCACAGCATCGTCAACGAGAACATAAGAGTGACATGCAGTATGCTGAGATGCCGAAGAAAAAAAACCCATCCATATAGTGGCTTTAGTGTGTATAAATAGCCTTGTGTGGCTAATGCACGGGGACCGATGTCCTCAATGAACACGGAGCGGGTCCAAACAAGGGGGAAGCGAGTTCACCAGCGTCACAGTCCTGATTCATTGCAATGCATTTTTGATATCAAACCCCCCGCCCTTCCTTTCTCTCTCCCACCTTACACACACACACACCAGCCCACCCCCCCCAAACGCCATTCCCTGCCGGAATAACATCGCCCCCGGCAACCGTGCATATAGCTTAAACATAGCCGCTGATGTTTGTGGTATGTGCACGTGCACTCATGTGCGAGGAAGGAAAAAAAAAAAAAAAGAGAGCGAGAGAGTGAAAGTGCAAAAAGAGGAAAAGAAGGAGAGAGGGAGACAGAGAGCAAGAAAGGAAGAAAGAAAATGTCCCCCCCCCCCTCGCCTGTTAAATATTTGAGATGGCTTCAGTGGAGAAGTGGCAAGCGCAACCGATGTTGCGATGTTGTCAGCGTGTTTTTTGTTGTTTTTTTTTTTATTGGGGGAAAACGCCGACCACTTAGGTAGATGACGTAACGCTAAAACGACACTGTGGTGGGCTAGTGATAAATTAGCCGAAGCGAATAGGAAAGTAGTAATTAATGTCAAAGAACTAAGTTGAGGTTAAGGGTGTTCCGATCAGGGTTTTATGATCAGCCATGAGTGAGATCGGCCAATTCCGATCGCGATCACGTTTTTTTTTTTGTTTTTTTTAACAATTTTATAAAAAATCTGCCCTAATTTGTATCAAAAACTTCCCAACAACTCATGAAACTCAAGCAAACAGCACACCGTCAATGAGAATCGCACCAGACACGTCACAGGGCTCAATGGCAACTGCCCCATTGGCCGGTGAAAAATAAGCCACGCCCATTAGCCTGTTCCAAAGACAACTGGAGGTGTGATGCATGATTACGTCATTGCAAGCAAGTAAAGTGGCCCTAAAGGGTCAAAAAGGTGTTATAAATATATAGTAACTATTATTTTTTTTTTTTTTAATAACCGCAAGATAATAAGCCAAGAGTCGATGTTTTAATTCTGTCTAGTTGACGACAACTACTTGGGACAGAGAGAACAAAACAACCTTGCGCAATGAGCCACATGCTGCTTCACCTAAATATGTACAATATATCCATCAGGTGCACTAAAAAAAATTATGGAAAATTCCCAAGTTCGATGAATAAAAAATACATTTTTTTATGGTGAAACATTTGTTGGTTCATGCAAATGATTTTAATTGTAATTGCAAAATTCCAGTCTCAATCTACAAGTCTTTTTGGTCTTTTCAATAGTTTCTTAAATTGAAAATTTTGGGGAATTGTATTATTTTATTTTTATGTGCATACAGGTACTTCCTGTACTACGAAGATTGTTTGCGGACAGAGCAAGATCATGCGCAGAACAAAAATCAATGCCCCCTTCAAACGGGGAACTTGAGCTAGATGATCCAATGTGCGGGTTGGAAAAGGGGTAACCCAGGGGTTTTATTCGGGTATTTTGAAAACCCAAATAAGAGAATATTCCATTTTTGTGAGCATTTACAAGGCCTTTAAAAACCCAAATACTGCCAACAATCAGTCCTTCTTTTGAATTAAATACATTTAACATCACATTTTAAAAAATCCTTATGTAAGACGAAGGAAATTTTGTCTACAATTAAAGTTCGTTTTGGAAACGTGAAATGTAGTTTCAGTTGGTTTATTTCTTTTAAAAGGGGTTTTGTATTTATTTATTTTTTCAATTTCATTAGTTTTCATGAACTAAAACCACCTTGCATGCCACGGACCGAAAAGATAATGAGCCGTGGTCCGCATAGCAGCCCCCATGCTGCACTTTGGACACCACTAAACTTCAAATGCGTGTCAGGACTCCTGAGCTTCATCCTCACCGGCACAGATTTTTCAAAGTTATTTTTTATGATTGTAAAATTCTGCAAAAATGTCCCAAAATAGAACATGTTTTAACATATGCACGCTAAAAACAACAACAACAACAACAACATTGGCCTCCCATGAAGTGTGCAATGTGCATCCGAAATTCTACTCATCCTAATTAGCGGTAATTAAACCCGCGCATGCGCACACGGCGCCATCGCCTCACTCACTTGGGGTTGGAGCTGTTCCAGTAGACGGAGTGCCTGTCAAAAATGATCTTCTCCTCGGCCCACACGCACATCCACGAGAACGCGGTCAGGATCAGCACCTCCATCGCTCCGCACTTGACTGCCATCGTGAAGCTTGTGGAGGCTTTTTTTTTTTTCTGTTTGTTATTTTTTAGTTTTCTCTCTCTCTCTCTGTAGTCTTGGCTGCTCCTCGGAATCTCAGCGACGAGTCGTCAAGTCATCCTGGAAAGTTGAGACGGTCTCGCTGAAAAAAAAAGTGGAAGGAGGAGCAGGAGAAGAAGTGCGCGGCACTCTGGGGGGTACTCACACTGTCGGGGTGGCTGAGGGGGGGCTTCGTCTGCGGAACTTTTCTCCCAGCATCACGCGTACAGCGAGGTGAAGAGTGGTGGGGTTTTTTTGTTTGTTTGTTTGTTTGTTTGTTTTGGAATCAAGCTCCAGCACAACCGCAAAGACGGCATTCAGGTGCACGCAGAAAAAAGCAAGCTGCGGTACATCCAGCGAATGTGCGTCCCAAGTCCAAGCATCCTGCCCACGCACGTACAATCCACCACGTCCAAATAGGCTCCTCGCACCACGCAGCCTTTCACTTCTCCCTCTCCGCGTGTGTGTGTGAGACACTCGCAGTCGCCCTCCACCACAACATCCACGCCCACCCCCCTCCCACTTCCCTGTTCTCCTTACCGCGTGCTCCTATTTGTCGGCGACGGAAGACGGCGGGAGGCCTTCGTCACGCCCCCTCACGGCCGACTGGCGACACTGCACGCATGGACACTTCATTAGGTACAGCTGCGCTTCACCTGTTTAATGAGCGCTCCGCAAAAAATGTTTTGCAAGTGCGGCTGATTGGAAAGGATAAGGATGGGGGCGTGGTTAGCATAGAACAGGAAATAGACGTTACTGGGACATTGGAAAGGGTGTGACATTAAGAAGGAGCGAAGTGCATTTGGGGACACACGCACGTACAAGCACGCACATAAAACGTATTTCAATACACCCTTATCTCAAATCGTCCTTCCTCATTAAAGTAGACAGAAACGCCATTAACCCATTCCAACATCCAAAACATTTTTTTTTTTTACCGTAGATTGTTGTACCTGAGAAATGCCCAAAGTCCAGAGCATCCAATTACTAGCGTGTTTCAAGTTCGCAAAGCTACCTGGCAGTCGATTGGTGTACTCGATTTTATGAATGCGAAATGCTACAATTAGGTTGAAATGTTTTGGATTTTAGTTGTGTTGTTGTCACCACCAGAGCAACAGAAGTTAAGACATTATCAAGACTAGAGTGTATCGAGACAGAGACTTTTGGAGGTCAAGGTCGGGACAAGACCAATACTGTATCGATATAAAAAAAATAGAATAAAATCACTTTTAACAATTCGAAAAAAACTGAACAAAACGACCAGTATCCCCCCGTTAAGTTTGCAACAAAAACAAATTCTGCTGTTTTTTTTTTTAAATGAAACAATGAAAGCAATCTCAAATCCAAGCACTTCTGTTGTTTCATGTCTTCTACAAATGATGCAACCAGACTTACAAAAACTGAATTCCCTCAACCGTTTCAAATTTTTCTGAAGCGTTTCATCTCCAGTTGTCGTAACTCATTGAGTGCCATTGACGGCTAAAGACGTCAACAATCCATTTTTTATTTTTTTTTTACTTTGCTGGTCGCGAATGAGTTCATTGGCTTTCAGTGCGCAGGGGGCGTGGCACTCCAGGCGACACCGGTCTGATCACAAAACTACTAGCCTGGTCTCAACCGGTCTTGATCAAAAATCCAGAATCTGCCTTCTCAAAATCCGAGACAAGACTGAGACCCTTAAAAGTATTCACGAGAGCAAGACTGATCTCGCGAGCTCCAACTTTGGATTTTAGAAATATTATCTGGTAATTGAAATTTCCATTTTACAATTCGGCCAGGTACTGGCACGTGTGGATTATTTGGATTAACACCCAAAATTTCCTCGCTTTACGTTTTGTTAGACTTTGGTCTTCGAGAGTTGACTAAAGACTGGAGATGTACCTAATGCTGTGTCCAAAAAGCAAGAATTAGCCGCCCGGCTGGCGCCACTCCCCACGCCCAAAGACGCAATTAAAACTCGCCGTAAAGTTCAGCCCGTTTGAAAGCTGAGGCGAAGATGAATGGCGAGGGAAAGCGGTGGCGCCTGACGCATGGATGGAGCGCCGCCCGGCCCGCGCTGTCCAACTGGGGGCCCAAAAAGGGCGGCGGGTGTAAAACCGCACGGCGCCATAAAAGCACCAGACACTGAGAGAGCAACGGTGGGCGGGGGGCGGCGAGGGGGGGTTAGTTGACCAAAACACCTCGTCGCCAGTCAGGTGATATACGGCACCGCTTAAAGCTCTCCGTCACTTTTATGGCTGGTTCCAGAATTGGAGGACAATTAAGGCGACAACTATGGGGAAAAAGCAAACATACTTAATTAGATGTTGTATTTGTTCTATCATTACTGTTTGGTGCAACTCGAAAATCTTTTTGAGTAAAGCCTTGACAGTTGAATCAAGTTCAAATAATATCATGGCAGTTTTACTCCAGTTACAGTAACAAGGTCACAAATTAAACATCACAAATATTACTCTTATAAAAAAATATATTCTATATTAAATATTCTCTTTTTTTAAGGGGTAAAATACTAGTACTTGATGAAATTTTTACTATTTAAAATGTTATAACAATTACAAGGAAGGGGAATCCTACCACAAAAAAAATGAAATAAATTTGCTAAATGAGACATGCATTGTCAAATGGGAGTATCAAGAAAAAAATTATAATTTCAAGGGCTGACAAAATATTTCAAAATTACTTTTACTACAGCTCGTTAACATTGTCTTTTTAGGCAGTTGTAATAGTTTGGGATTTTTGATTCATTTTTATTTGTTTTAACTTTTGTTTTTTAAATCCAGTTAGTTTTGTTATTATTAGTTTTATTATTATTATTATTATTATTTGAATATACCATTGACCTTGGACCAAAACCTCATAAGTGAGATTTGGGTGAATTTATTTCATTTTGTTTTTTTTAAACAAAAATCTCTACTATTGGTCAGTACATTAGAGACCAATGTAAAGTGTTGAAAATGTCTTGCTGCCTTTCACGGCGCACTGCTAATGATCGAACACATTTCTTTGTCTCCTGAAGTGACTATTTTGGAGATATGAGGTTTTGGCCTGACGCCAGCCTTGTGGAGTATTTGTTGACTGCAACTTTCTTTTTTTTTTGTGAATAAAGTAAACAAAAAATTGCATGACTTTTCTTCTGTAATTTTCTGAAAGAATTTTTTTAAATGAAACCCAGAAGCTCATGTATGATTTTAATTGGCATAGATAGAAATAAAAAAAATTAAAATATATAAAATATACATCACTATATTATAGTTTTCTAAAAAAAAGGAACTAATTTTGAGCTACTTTAAAATTTTTTCCAAAACATTTTGATATTATTTTGTTAACAAATAGTTTTTTTTTTTCAATTTGAAGTCATTTTCTCAGTTTCCGTGAACTATAATAACCTTGGTCTTGTGACAATTACAACGTACACAAGCGCATGTTTCCATATTTTGTGCAAGTGCGATATGGGGAATGTGCCCGCTGAGAAGATCATAAAAAGCAAAATGAAGCTGCTATTGTGCCTACTTTGTGCCCTACTTCTTGAAAAGTAGCCGAGGATTTTTTTTTTTACGGGGGCGGGGGGGGGGGGGGGTAAGGCCGCACACACATAGCAGACGCGTAACCCAAATACAGCCGCATGTCGTCCGCCCGCGGGGATGAATTATTCAAGATCTGTCTGAGAGGCCTGCATATGTAAACAGGTGGACAGTCTCCTGGTTGGCTGCGCTGCTTTTTTTGTTGTAAGGAACGGGGTGGGCAACGACCCCCCCCCCCCCGCAACGCCATTTCAGTCCTCCAGGACATGTAGGTGTCTATGAGTAGAGCCACAAAAAAAATTTTCCAAACGCCATGTTTGAAAAGACAATTTTGTTTCAGAGTGGCCATTTCAGGGTCCTTTTGTGCATTTCCAGGGTTCCAAATAAGCAGCAAAAAAGTGTCTATGATGAGCAGACTCACAAAAAGAAAAAAAGACGTCCTGCCTGAAAACACAAAAAAAAAAAAAAAGAGTCTGACGTATTTATTCAAAGAGGCCCTAAACACGCCTGCAGCATATAAAGGCTATTTGATCATTCTGGCTCGTTGCACTCTGCAATCTGAAATTTGGTTGGCATGTCTGTCATGAGCGGACCCACAAAATAAAGTCGGACAATGTCATGCCTGCAAAGACACAGGAAGTCTGCCATTTTGGTTTGAAGCGGACATTTCTAAGTTGTTTAAAAAGGGAATTTCCAGAGAGATTTTGTCCGGTTGCCAAATTTGCACGTGCTGGCAAAGCACGGCAGCAAAATTTGACAAGTCGCCATAAAACCCGAAGGGTAACTGCACAACTTGCTCAAGTGTCTTGTCGAGATTCACCGGCGCCCGACTAGCAATGCATAGATTCAATAACTCCAGTCTGTATAAGGCCGACGGTTTCCTGCATTAAGTTGTGCCACGCAGCCACCATGAAGCAAAAAAAAGACGGTTCGCTCCTTTGCTGTCACGCTGACATTGAGTCTAAATCACATAAGCTGTGCAGCCTAAACGGTATTTGAGGGGATTCAGATGTGGAGGGATGACTGGTTTAACTGTGGCCCATAGAGCAACTGTCTCCTTAGAAAAAAAGGGCCCAGATGGAATACAAAGTCTTCTTCCTGGGATTCATCGAGTCACAAATGCAAAAAAAAAAAAAGTTACACTCGCTATTCGAAATGGGGCCGAGAAGGGAGAGCCAGCTCGAGCATATGTGGCCGTTTGTGTTTGCCAGTATTTGCTTGATTAGAGTGTGCCGCATTGATGTCAATAAGTGGTGCCAGATGTGACCCCCAACACACACACACACACACACACGATTTTGATTTTAAAAGCACCAGATCAGGAATGCCCAGTGACAACGTCTCCCCCTATTCCATACTTTGAGGCATCTCAGAAAGTTAAGTGTTTGCAAAAGGCCGTCCTGCGAGTCAAACATGAGCCACTTGAAGATGAAATGATACCAAGTTGGGCGCTTGGAACTTTTTGGGATTGCATTTTATTTAAAAAAAGCAAAGCTATGTTTGGATGATGCGGCTTTGAAATTCTCCTTCTGCTCAATTAGGCAATCTCTTTGCATTTCAACATTATTCCACAGAGGATCGGGCGCTCTTCGCTTGGAAAAGGACTGCTGGGGCAGAGTGAAACGCTACGACGACGCATGTAAACAAGGGTCAGAGGAGGACGCGGGGGCACCAAAAAAAAAAAGAAAAAATAGCAAAAGGGCTCTCGCCTCCATTACAGTGGTGTTTTTCGCAGGTATTTTAGTTTTAGTCTTAGTTTTTTGGACGAAAATGCTTATTAGTTTTCGTCATATTTAGTCATTTCTATTTGTGATAGTTTTAGTCTAGTTTTAGTCGACGAAAACTCCCCCCAAAAAGTTTTAGTTTAGTTTGACGGAAGCTCAAAAAGGTTTTAGTCGGTTTTAGTTAAAAAAAATAGGCATAAAAGGTTTTTACCCAATAGCAAAGACTATCTGATCGACTAGGGTAATCGTTGCTCATTGTTTCAAAAAAAGCCCAGCACCAAAACATTTTATTTGGCGTTGTGTCACTTAAAGCAACATAAATAAACAAATTAAAAACGTGTTAAAAACATAGACTTGTAGTAGACTTGTTCTAAGACAGTAGCACAAGCCCAAACGCTATCAAACATGTCGTCTTCACTTGAAACGTCTTTCTGTTACCAGAACCAAGAAGCCTACCGAGTGTCACGGTCGCCATGGTCCGCCAAACGAAACCGGGTCAGTGTGTGGGAGACCAGACGAAAGACCGCAAACGTGTTGGTGGTTTTGTGGTGCCTGTGCGCGCGACGATGCGCGTGCGGCGCATGCGCCCTGCGTGCTGTCCCGGTGGTGGGCGTGCCCAAACGAAAGGTTGGTTGCACCAGCATCGCAATTTTTGAACGACAGATAACACGTACAATAGGAAGGGATGTCATCAAATTTGAACGCCTGACGGACCACACGCAAACAATCTTGTCCAGTCTCGTCAACAAATTATAATTTGCGTCACGTCATGTTTTCGTCACCAAAGAGCCACGTTTAACTCGACTCGATATCGTCATGAAAAAAGGGGCGTTAACGAAATCTTTTCGTCATCGTTGAAGAAAAAAAAACTGCTCCATTACCAGAAAAACGCCCGCTTTTTCTGATTTTTATTGCCGACAATATGTTTGTAAGTGTTTAAAATCCTATGAGCTACTTCCCAAGTGTATTGTGATTACAGTTCTGGGTTTAAACCGGCGATCCCCCAAAGATCACATAATTAGCCTACAAGCCTGTTCGTCAAAAAAATACCTCACCAGTCATCAACATGATCAGGGTGGATGAAAATGGTAGCTCGGCTCCAGCCATGTAAACGGGTTATTCCCAATGAGTTCCAAATCGGAATTGTGACCATAACTGAAAAACTGACTGCACGTAAACGTAGTCTAACCAAGATAAGGCTTCAGTCTTGCCATCGTACACAACCCAAACACAAGAAGCCAGGAGAATGTTGTCGCGCACTTAACAGTCAGTGTCGCCGGAAATTCCTCAAACTACTTAATTTCGATGTTAGTCGTCACAGCCTTGGCAGCTTCCCTGACCAGTTCTGTCATTTCAGCAATATTGAAAGGACATCCAGGTCTTGGTCACTCCTGTGCGATATTTTCTCCACTTGACGGCTCACCGCCGCATTCCATGTTGTGTTTCTTGCTTAGTAAATTCTTGTTCCACTCCCTCAAAGTTTTCTTTTGCAATTTGAGTTGTAAATTGAAAACTTTTGTATCTATTTCATTAGAAAATCTTTTCATTTGAACAGGGGTGTGTAGACTTTTGATCCACTGTAGCTAAGCACTAATATAAATCTAACACTTGCTACCAAATGATTTTGCGGCTACATGGACACCATTTTGAGCACCACTGCTCGAACTGGCCAAGTTGTCACTGGTCGCGGCTGTCCACAAGTGTCCTGATGACCACGATTCCATCGGTTCAAGACAAGATCTCAGAGACGCATTGGCATCCTAAAAATCCCACTTTGTGTGACCTTCGAAGGTTGCATTCTCATGCAAGGTAGGTAGCAAAGAATTTCATTCAAGGACCACACTCCCAGCTCATCGCGTACGTCGCATACGCCATTTCACGTTTGTCCTCGTCTCAGAAGACGGCAACGAACCGAGGTTAATCCCCGTCGTCGCTCTGTCAGGGAGTCGGGACAAAAAGGAAGGTAGACGGGCCTCATACCACAAAGCCAGGAGGAGCCACTTGAGATTAAGTGTCACATTCTTGACATTGTGAGAGCTGGCAGGTAAAGTCAGCCCGGTGGGGCCGCCAGGGAGCAACACTTCCCCCTGGTGGCCAACAAGAGGAATGGCCGAGATTTTCAAATTTAATGGAAGAGTCCTGTACGGTGGAAACAAATAGCAAGTCACTTCGCAATTAGCAGAAGTAAAGTTTCAGTGGGATAACAATTGACATATGATAAGCAACAGTACGCAATGATGACGCAACAAATGTACATACACCTGGAATACAGTAAAATTATTTTATTCTATTACCGTTTCAGTTTTTAATACTTAATCGAGCTCCATTTTCCTACGATCAAATTTATGGAGAAACTTTGGCATTTCGAGCTTTACTCGTATCTCAAGGCACCATTGTATTGCTAACTTTAAAATGTATCGGATAGCACTACTGATCATAAAGCCCGTAGGTATCTTAGATTGTTGCGGCAGCATAAAAGCTGAAATGTTACTGAACCAAGAAATAAAATATAGACAACACCTTCCACATACTAGAAGCAGGGTAGCCAAGAGAAACACCTAAATTATGAACTATTCGAACGTCATTTTTGTCCGTCAGCCGCAGCAAAGTAGGCCGCGCTCACCCACAACTGCCGAAGAGAAACGCCGTTCCCTCAGAACTTTTAAGTCAGGTTGGTTGAACCCACAGGCAAAGTCAGTCGGCGTTTAGAGAGGAGCAAAGCTGGAAATGCAGCAAGATTTAACAAATAATAATAAAGTAGTAAAAAAAAAAACGTGATGGCAGAAAATGTTACAAGGCGTTAACCAGGCATCAGCTCCACAGGAAAAGAAGGGAAGAGACAGAAACCAAATGAGGCCAGATGAAAGAAGGAACAAACTTAAAAGATTTATTGAAGGCAGCAGAAGATGTAAAGAGGACAAGAGAACAAGATGGTGGCGGGCGGGGGGAGCACATACAGAGACTCGTGTGTTCATACCAGTTTTAATGTCTTTGTGTCGTTACAAACAAAAGCTCCCGAACGAGGGCGGGGAGCTTTTTTGTTTTTTTTTCCTTTTTTTTAATAGTTCTGGTATTGTCATATCAAAATATACATGTTTTGAAACGTAAAGTCAATATCATCCAAATGATTGTGTGGTACAAAAACATGAATATATACAACCGTCAGCCCTGCGTCATCTAACAACCCCCACACCCGCGTATAAAAAGCAGAAACGTAAAAGCTTGAAAAAAAAAAAAAAAAGAAAAAAGGCGTGAAAATCATCAACGTTCTAAATCCATCTTGGTGGGCGGAGAGGCGAACGCAAGTGGACCTGACATACAGTATCGGGTTCTACTCAAGTTGTGCGTCTAAGGCATATCCATGGAAAGGCAACTGAGGAAAGGCAACTGAGGCCTGCCTTTTGCGCAAAATCGCAACTTTGTGTGGAATGGGAGGGAGACATCGTTTTGGAAACTATGAGAGGGAGAGAGCGGGGAAAAACAAACAAACAAAAAACGCACTTACGTGGACTACAAGGGAGGGGAAAAACCCTTAAATCACAACACTACAAAACCTCACAGGGTAGAAGGTACTTTGGTCCTTAACAAGAGCAAGAAGAACAACAACCGTTTGTCTGAAGCTACATTTGTTAAACCATGCATATTCGTGTACAAAAATAGAGACGACACACGAATACAAAAACACGAGTGAACGTGCGTGCACATCTGGTTCGGGACTATACAGTGGTCAAAGGCTTGTGAGGAACCGGCGCTAGAGGCACTCGGGGAATGTGACGATATTTTTAAGACTTTTTTTTGGAGTGAGGGGGGGGGACTATGTGCGAGGGGGGTTTAAACAAAACAAAAAAAAAAAGTGCACGATCGAACCTGACTGTAGCACAAGTCAAGTCGCCAAAGGGAAAAAAAATAAGACACCTCGCAGCTGTCCTCTCACAGGTACCAATACCTGAGTTTGGTGGTCAAACTGAATGTTAGTCAGGTGAGCGGGATGGGGGGAGGAAGAAAAAAAAACAAAAAAAAAAACACTACCACCAACAATTCATAGAGGAAAAAAAAATAACACCTGACGATGAGAAAGTAGTAAACTACAGTAATAAAGGCAAAAAAAAAAAGCGAGCTGGACCAAGAAGTATGCGGACCCCAGGGCAGCCCACTTACGATTTCAAGGCGTAAATGCTAAACATTAAAAAGTAAAGAAAAAAAAATATAGATAAATGTATATATGTATAGGCGTCCACATATAAACGAATGTAAGGTAAGGTTAAATGAGCCTGCGACACGATACCTACGAGCGCTACTTGGCCTAGCGTCGCCTATCTGGACTTACATTCAGAGTTTCTACATACATATTGGGATATATGCACACAAATCTTTAGCGGGTAAATATTTGTGTTTTTTTTTTTTTTTTTCTTCATAGAACGAGAGCCACAATTTCCCCTGAAGCCGGAGCGACGCTTAAGGCGGGCGGCACGGAAAGATGGCCGGGGAGTAAGGCACAAAAGACTGTAGTCGATCAAGATGGCTTTGCTTGATGAACAGGTGGTGTACTACGGATAGTGGTGCACATCCCTTGAAGCAAAACAGCACTCACGAGAGGATAGTAAGAAAAAAAAAATGAAGACATTGTTTGGTGATCTGCCTTATGAGCGTGCCCGACTGGCCAAAGGGGCGGGGCTTGGGGGAGGCACGTGACGTCGCTACAGGAATGCTTAAAGTGTGTCTGGTATGGATGGCGGCGGCCATTTTAGGCAATTTGGTCTTTTAAGCTGCCTCGACTTGAGCTCCACTTTTTGTCTTTGCTGCGGTTTCATTGCAGACCGTTGCTCTCACTTTTTTGGTTTGGGTACCAAAAGAACAAAGACAAAATTTGGTCCGGCCTGCTTTTTTCTTTCCAAATCGATTGTGCTTGAATCAAACGCGGATATTGGACAGGGCTCTTTAAAAGTAAAAGGGTTAAAACATTTTCATTTGAGGAAGGAAGCTTTTCCCCTGAACCACAAAACTTCCATTTTGAGACCCGAGCACCATTTTCTTTTTCTTCTTTCAGACAAAAATAAACCAGTGAGTTGCTCTGATCAACATACCTGGTGCCATTTTCTTCGATATCATATAAAAGAGGGGGAATCCTAAAAAAATAATAAAGTGGGGGTGAAAACGAAATAATCAGATTTTGATCTGATGACTTTGAAGGGGAGTAACTTTCTGCAAAGAAACAGCGATGAAATCTGGAATTTCCACCGAGCGCGACCGGGAGAACGTTGCGCAATCAAGATGGTAAAACACGCTTTGGGGGAGGGGGGGGGGCACTGAAGGCACTCAGATGGTGGATTTTGAGAAGGACACTCTGAGGTGGTGGTTCTCTCCCAGGTCGTGGTTGTGGAACTCAATCAGGCACTCGATGGCCTCCTCCACCGAGCACATCTGGACCAGGGCCATCTTGCGATCGTTTCTGTTCAACACAAGAAAGGGGGCTCAATATGCGGCCTCAAAGGGAAGACCAAAAAAAAAACTAACGAGGGGGCGCAGGTGTGGGAGGCCTTACTGAAAGAACTTGAAGGCTTTGACTGTAGCTCCTGAGCTGGCAAAAAGCCTCTTGAGGTCTTCCTCCACCACAGCAGGCCTGAATGTTGGGGGCAAAGTTGTGAGCGGCTTTTTCTTCCAAGAGTGCAATCCGCCTCTCGCATATTTGCGGGTCACAATTCATTCTTTCACCTCTTGGCATGTTTTGTTCTGTCAAACTTGTGCTCAGTATTGAAAAAGGCATTTTAGATTTTTCCAAAAGAAGAACGTGAAGTATGTTCAAATCAAATATCTCAACTAAGCAACAAGCTGTGTGTATCAGGAGTTACGTCAGGGTTGTTAGTGGAAGGGTGTGATTTCTTTTTCCTAAACCATATCATGTGCAAGTCATATTTTTTAAGGCAAGGCAAGATGAATTTGAATGGAATACTACAATCAAATCCAACATATTGGCTTTTTTTTTTTTTTTTTGGAGGACCCATTCGGTTTTCATTCCTTTGGCAGCATCTTTGTGTCAAGGAAAAAAGTTGGATTAAATTGTGGCGCTTCATCGCTATCTTGCAGCATGTATATGCAATTTATAAACATTTTTTGTCATTTTCACAACGTAAACTCAGGGCATCACAGTTTATGATATATTCAAGGTTTAAATTAGTAGAGGAGATTACAAACAATTAAGTGGGGCATCTGTGGCTCGGTCCAATTTCCGTAAGGTAAAAACTTAAAATTCAAAAGAACAACTCACGGTATGTTGGACAAATGGAGCGTGGCTGAGGGCGGAAAGATGTTGGAGTAGTTCTTGGAACCGGGCTTCTTGAAGCGATGCAGCGGCGAGTTGCCGAAGTCCTTTGTCAGGCCCTGGTCCTCCTGGCCTTCTCGCGGCAACTGCACCATGGAGTGTTTGGACACGGTCACGCGGATGGCCCTGCCGTGCAGCCGCTGGCCGTTCAGGTGGCTAAGGGCTAAGACAACAAGGTCCGGATTAAAACAACAGAGGTTGGCCTTTTTTTTTTTTTTTTACAATATTGGCAAAATGACTGCATGCTCCACAGGATCACCTGTGAAGGCATCCGGAACATTTCGCTCAACAAACCGAGTTGAATCATAAAAGAAAAATTCATCCCTGTCAGCTGCCAAGACGGACTAAGAGTTCACGAAACATGTCAAATGATATTCCTAACTTTCCACTTAACAGACGTATTAGTTTGGTCTTGCTGCAATGCCGAGGGGGGGGGGAACACTCCTTACATCCCAAGTGTAATTATAATGGCTAGTAATACAAATAAATAATCTGGGCTTAAGATGTAAATGCAGATGACGATTCTTTGAAATTGCACCCTTTAACCCAGGTGTGGGGAAACTACAGCCCGTGGGGCCACATGCGGCTTGTTAAACATTTTAATCCAGCCCGCCAAACTTGAAAAAAATTAAATGAATAAACCCTGTTAATGTTTTATTTTCAAAATACTGTCAAACACAGATATTTTGTTGTAATGCTTTTGTTCATTTTAAAATAATTTTTTAAACTCCGATGAGGCGAGGGGACCAAAACACTCCATCCATCTGCTCCCGGTCCGGCCCCTCTGTCAAATTTTAGAACCCATTGTGGCCCACCAATCAAAAAGTTTGCCCACCCCTACTCTAACAGTAGGAAATTTTATTTAAAGACTACAACTAAGCATCATAAATGATAAAATGAATAAGCCTATTAATAATAAGATATTCACACAACAAGAACGGGTGCTACCTAGTTGAGCCTGGGTGCCATCCGCCATCTGGATTAGAGCATTCTCCTTTTTATTGAACAGGATCTTGACTCTCATCACGTCGCCATACACACCTGGGGAATAGAAGCACATTGTCACACGGGCGGGCCGGTCCGGTGGGACTGGGTGCAGTTGTCAAGAGTCACACACAGCCAATCACAGCAGCCAACACGATTTTAACAACGATGCTATGGAATCTTCTATCAAATGAATTAACTAACAAGTGCTGATTTGAGGCTGGACTAAATTCGATCGGGTGTGGAATCGGACTAAGCCTATATAAGGAGCCTTTTGTTAAGAAAGGACAGTTGTAGAATACAATTTACAAAGTTATGCTTTTAAAGGGGGAGGGGCAGATTTAAAGGGGGAAAAAAAAGGAAATAAAAGTAGTAAGTTTAAGGGGTTTGATTGCTTTGGCGTGACGTTGATTCTTATACAAACTGGAAATCTAGTCCAAATCATGCAGGAATAAAACTACACATGCATAAACCAACACTAAAGGAATTACAGAGAACATCATCCCCGGGGCCTCTCACATCAAGGTTTTTTTTTTAAGCTGCAGCATTTAATTTTTTTCTGTGGCTCTGAATTAAAAAAAAAAAATTGCCGCTTGCAATCCTAAAAATGCAGAAACCATTAACAGCAGCAGCTTGTCTTTAGAAAAGCCACCACACATTTCTCTGTGCTTTTGAAGATAAAAAAAAAACTGTCTTAAAGCACAACAGATGTTCAAAAATTAAATGCTGCAGGTCTGAGTGGCATTCCCAGCCTCCATGTCTCTCAAAACCCATGTCAACCAAACCAGATCTCACACTTGCACACAAATAAACCCACCCAAAAGACAAACAACCCCACCCCCTCCCTTGGCTGATGAGAAGCCATCAGTGGCTAAGAAAAAATAAAATTAAAATCAAACTAAAACAAAGCCAAAATAACATGAGACGAGACATGCCCACCTTGCCAGGTAACAGTAGTAATAAAAAAAGGAGATGAAAGGATGATAACGTACCGAAAAGAATAAAGAGGCAGTATGGCGTAACGCTCTTTAGAGACAGCAGGGGGAGCAGCGGGGCCAAAAAGGGTGGGAGAGGGTTGGGGGGGGGGGGGGGGCGGGGCGGGGCATTTTGGGCAGGGTACAGGGGAAAAGAGGCGAGGAGTGGAGGACAGTGGAGTGGAGTCGGGACATGTCCGCAGGCCACAGGCAGCGAGGTCCACGGGAAGGCCACAGTACCATGGTGGAAGGAGAGAATGGAGAGAGGACAAGGAGGAGAACGAGGAGGGGAGTTGATGAGGTGATGGTGATGGTGATGATGATGATGATGAGGAGGAGGCGTGAATGTGGACATTGTGAGCAAAAAAAAAAAAAAAAAATCAGTTTTGGAGGGGGAAGGATTGTGATGCCAATGATGTGATTATTTGATGGTGGTGTCCAATTTGAATGGTGTAGGCCGTGTTTTTTTTGTTTGTTTTTGCAAAGGGGAAGGAAAAAAAAACGTGAGGACAGAGGGAATAATTGGTCATTGGCCGTGCAGTGAGTTGGCAAGAGTACAAGTGGGGCGGGATTGGACAGGGAGGGTTTAAAACAAAAAAAAAGGGGGGGGGGTACAGAGGAGAAAGGGAGTGGGAGAGAGAGGGAGAGAGAAAGGAAGTAAAAAAACAAGGTCAGTATACACAAAGAAATGTAGTGCTTCAGACAGTAGAACTGGCTAAATTAAAATGCACTGTCACTATGGGGAACACTAGGAGAAAAAGAAGAGAAAAAAAGATTAACAATGAAATACAGAAAAAGGCAGAGACAATATGTACTTTTAAATAACACGCTACACTTATGACTTTAAAACGACATGTACTTAGCTGCGGAAACAGGTATCTAAAAATATTACTTTTTTTTTTTAAACTTATCTTAATACAATGACTAAAACACAAGTGACATGCAATTAACTAGAACATGCTATACAAAAAAAAAGACCTAACGATGAATTTTTAAGCAGTTAAAAAGTAATATTGTCTCCCCAAACAACTCAAGAATGATTTCAACTTATGGACAAAAAAAAATGAAGATATGAAATGGTATTTTTTTTTTTTTTTTTTTCAAAAACAAGAAGTTAGTGTAATTGAATAAACTTAAAATTCACAGTGAGCAAAGTAGCAGGTCAAAGATGCAGCAGGTTTGGTCAAACAAACAAGAGGACCTGAAAGAGAAGTGCTTTTTAACTAAAATGGCCCATTTCTTTTTTTTTTTTTTTCTTTTCCAAATGATCTCATCTTAAGTCCAGGCTGATCTCCAGCTAGTCTGATCACATCCATGTAGGGGGCGACAATGAGCAGCCTGCCATACTAACGCTTGGTGGCCTTGCCTCTCACAAAGCCTTGCGAGTGTGTACTGACCTCCGGGTTCAGATTGCTGACCAGCAGGACGTTGTGCCCGCCGGCGGCAGCGAGCCCGGCCAGGCTGAGGCGACTGGCGGCCGCCGCTGCCGCCGCCATACCGCCGTGCCCGACGCCCAGAGACGCCAAGGCGCTGGGGATGCCGGGCATTGCAAGACCTAGGGAGGAGCAAACAGTTCCAAGAGAGGACCATCGTACACCGCTGAACTAACATTATGTAGAAAATGTGAGATCAAGATCTGGAGTGAAGAGACTGCACTGACCTGCTTGCTGGATGGCAAACGTATGTGGGAATGCATGAGCGCCCCCATATGGAGAGGCGGATATTATACCTGGTGCAGCTGTTGAGAGGGGAAAAAAAAGAAGTTGGGAGGTCATGTACATTAATGACAGGCAACATACTTTAAATACATCTTGACATCTCTGACCAACATGGTACCCGCTTGCACCAGGGAGCCCCCAAGGGGTAGGCCTGTTCTAAAAATATCTCACCAGTGATGGGACTTTGTGATTTTCTAGGAATGTTGCATAAGGGCTCATTTGAAAATGTGAACACTGACTGAGACGAATTAATGATTGCGCAAAAAGTATAATCATGATTTTTGTCCTTAAATACATCAACATCACTGCACTGGTCAACAGCAACTTTTTAATCAGAGAAGGGTTTGTGTCACCTCAGCGTATTTTTGATGCCGTTTTAAAAAAATCCGATGTGCTAGTGGGGAGGAAAAAAAGGGGGGCAGGTTAGGAATTAGCACAAATAAAATATCCACAAAATTTTACATGGGTTTCTAATTGGAATAATTTAATAAAAATGTGTTAACCAGTTTTATTAACAATACAATATTGAAAGATACAATCAAAGAAGTAGCTCTCGGTTTCAAAAATGATTAGTGAAAGGAGCTGGGACAAAACTGCATTTGCCCCCCAAAAAATAAATAAATTAAAAATAAATAAAATCAGATAATCTCTACTAGGACGTCAACTTTATTTGGTGTTAAATCTGAGGTACTGGGTAGGTGGCAGGCGGGTGCCACCTCCGGACTATTTAACATGAGCTTGAATGTGATTGGTTAATTATGCCCACAGCCACAGCCCAGCCATTAGAGGGCGTGCACACTCGTGTAACCACATATTTTTACTTTCACTCCTTAAAGGTTAGAAATGATTACTACTGGGCTCAATAATTGATATTGCCAAAAAAGCTGACAGCTGACATACTTGGAGATGCATTTTAAAAACAAATAGTTGATGGCTCTTACCAAAGGCGGCAGCCGCCATGGTCTGGTGGTCCAAGGTGGGCTGAGCGTCAGCGGTGGGGAGATCCAGGCGGGTGTAGTCCCTGCTCTTGTCGTTGTTGTATTTGACGTTCAGGTTGGTGAGCTTGGAGAAACTGATTCTTAGGGTGCAGCAGGCGTTGTAGATGTTCTGCCCGTCCAGACACTGGACACAGACGAGGAAAAAAATAAAATAAGTGGGCATACTGACAGCAGTGTGCCCGGTGACGATCGACATGCCTCTCACTTTCTTGTGGATAGACCAAACTACTGTCAGGGATGTTTTTTCCCCTTCTTACATTCCGTGGGCTGCATCTGAATTTTGTGGGGGAAATCCACAAAATACATTTCCCACCAAGGCACATGGGTGCACAAAAATGAGCGGCTTTTCGGGGTGAAAAAAAAGTGATTCATCCGTGGTGCAAAGAACATATTGGCGCTGTCGTGTGAAAAATATGCAAGTCCAATTTTGTGATGCTTGAGCATTTTCCCGTGAATGGATGTCTGGAAAGCAGATTTTCATTCATGTAAAAAAATGGACATAAGTGTTTTTCACAAGTACTGCGACAATATGCAACTCTGAGAGGGCCCAAAACATTGCAACCATTTTTTCCCCTAAGGGACATCTAATACATCGTTAACAAGATTCTGTTGAACAAAGAGAAATATTTTACACTATATCACAAAAATCTCAATTTACGGTAAACTCTAATTTTCCTTCTGCCAAGTTGTATGAATGACTACACGGCAATAGACGTTTTGTAAATTCTGCCATCTAGTGGAGGAGCATGTGCAGTTGTCAAATATCGAGGACAATATTTGAGGTAAATAAAACATTTTTAAACCATTTAGTGTCTTTGAAAATTTCTCCACTACATGCTGGTTGTGAAACACCGATTAAAGTACAAAGTGAGCCATCCTTCCACTTTGGTTGCACCAAATCTTACCTTGGCGTTGTGGGCCATCATGGCGTCGGCATACTGGATGAGAGCCTGGAACTGGTTGTTTTTTGTGAATGTGATGATCTTCAGCACCGTGCCAAATTTGGAAAATATCTGAGGGAGAGGACAAGGGCGTGCATATTAAAAGCAAGTCTGTTTTCTAAAACACATACCTGGTAGGTTTCACGGGTTCCGCGCCTACCTGGTGGAGCACGTCCAGCGTGACCGGGTAGAAAAGGTTCTCCACGATGACTCTCAGAACGGGGCTTTGAGCGGTGGCAGCCGCGAGGCCGCTGGCGTCTGCCGCCATGGCCATGCCAGCGATCCTGCCGCCGCCGTGCAGAGCGTTGACCGCCTGCAGAGCGGCTTGGGCACGCTGGACGGGGGGAGGCAAACGTGACGCACTCGGCGGAACGAAATATTCACGCGAGAGCAAACGCATTCGGCGTCAGTGTGGGCGCCTCACCACTTGGTTGGGGGAGTTGTCCGTCTTCAGCTCTTTGTGGTTGGAGTACTGCATGTAAATGGGGTGGTTTCTGATGACGGGGGTCACGGACAAGTAGTAGCTCACCATGGTCTGAGCGCACTCCTCGCTGTTCAGCTCCAAGAACGCCTGTGGGGCGCAACCGAAAAGCACAAGGGCATCATAAAACGCCGTTCATCGGACAAGAAAATAAAATATAAACATAACATGCAACATGTGCCAACTTCGACACACGGTTCCCATTTTAAGACTGTACCTGGTTTTTCCCTTTCAGCATTAGGAGATTGGTGACTTTCCCAAAGGGCAAACCGAGCCCGATGACCTCGGCCTCGTTTATGTCGCTGGGCAGCTTGCGTAGGTGAACCACGCGTGACGGAACACCGGGACTGCGGACGTCACCTTTGAATTTTTTGCTGTCGTTGCCATTGGCTGCAAGGGGCGCGGGGGGGAGGGGGGGGGGGGCAAGAGACAGATACAATCAGGGGAGTGAAAAGGCGTCTCTCGGCCTTCCTGAATAATGGATCTGTCGCTGTGGCAACGCATACAACACAGAAAGACAAGCGCTTAAATGAGCGCGGACCCAAGGGAAAAAAAAGGGAATCACAAACCTTCCATGGCAACAACCCCTCCCGTACCTGAGTTCATGATATAGGGCCCGTTGGATATGCAGGAAGAAAAGAGTTCGTCAGATCCTCTCTGCGGGAAAAGAAAACAAAAAGACCGACTTTAATGTGGCAAACAACGAGTGCACAACAGGGCAGGTGGCGAGCACGGCTCTCGTGTTACCCAACCTTTGTGTTGCTAAGGTTGGACGGGCTGTAACGCGAATCTCCAAAACACCCTTTCCAAAGAAACACGAAACCACTGCCGGCCGCTAACAATGAGACGACTTGGTCAGACATTTGATATGACCGACCTGATTCTCCTGTTGAGCTTAAGTCCTTTTTATTTATTTATTTCTTCCCCAGCCGTTCTTAAGCGCCTTTTCAATGAAGATGATTCTTCAATCCTGGCTTCTGACTCACGCACGGTGCATAAGGTGGGCATGAAAGCGGACTTTTAACAAAGAGGCACAAGTCATTGGCAAATTCAGCTGTCTGGAAAAATCATAGCACAAGGAACTTATGGGCGGTATAAAATCCCATCAAAAAGAAGAATAAAAGCTTAAACATTGAAGGGGATTTTTTTTTTTTAATTTTAAATTTTTTTAGCGACAATGTCAATACGTATCAGATGCGCCACTGATTAATTTGCAGTGAACTGATGGTCGTTTAACACCCCTCCAAAATAAATGTTTCCAGGTGTGTCCAATTAAAGGGCTCACATAACTGCCGTTTTTGATAAATATTAATATAACAACAAATGCGGCAAAAATTACCATGCGACGTGCACTGGAAATGAGGCACGCGACATGAGAATGCAGTCAAAAAAAAAGAAGGAAGAAAACCAGGTGACCGTGGCACTTTTAAAACATTTGATAGCTATCTTATGAAGTCTCTTTTGTAATCTCAATGAGAGGTGGAAACTGAATCCAACTTCTCGGAAAATGCTTGACTTAAATGACAAAGCGGGAATGCGGACGTTTTCTCTCCAAGCTACCCCAACTCCATTTTGCAACAATTACATAAATCATTATTTTGGTCCTTTATTTTAAAGCAACCCCAAACGACAGGCATCTTTTTTTCTCCATCCTCCTCACTGGCAGCCATGTTGCTGACAGAGCGTGCATGTCTTCTGCAAATGTCCATGTAGCAAACATGATTCCGGGCTGCGAGAACATGGATTTAAAGTAATTCTAGTTTCGAGGTCGAGATTTTTGCGGGCGACTCCGCCAAGCTAACCTATTTTTTTCCTGCCCCAGTCCTACTTGGCACAGTTCAAACATTCATGTGCTGCCTTCAGGAAGGAAGCCACAAGGGGCAAGAAGGAAATTAAGATAAAAAAAAAAAAGAAAAATGCTGCTCTTGCAAAGTGAAAGATTTTAAAGCTACAAGGAGCACACCCTCAGCCTAATACCCAACGTATCCACATAGCTTCTTTTACAACAATCCTGACATTTTGCGGTAACAACTAGGCGTGTTCCTCATACAAGTAATGTCATTGCCAAGTATTCACGTTTCATCATCAACTTAGGAACGGACCACTGCCGTAAAGTGTAGCCAACCATTGCGACTAAAGTCAACCGCTTTATTACATTTGCAACAAAATGCAACCTGACGATACTCCAGGAGCAACACCGTGACGCCATCTGGATTGGAAGGATGGTGGTATCCCCACCACTCGCAGCCCCACCACCATTCAATGTTGTTCACATGGGCCCGTCGATAATGAAGTACAGCAGTCACAAGAAGTGGCTCAGTGGACTAAGCTCCACAACGGGGGCCCACAATGAATGAAGGCCCTGTTCCGGATGAGACTGGGGGCATTGTTACGTGGCAGAGCATAAACATATGGAACCCCTTAGGACTCGCTGGGATTTCAAGAGGCTTCGCAGTTGTTTGAAAACGGAACCGGTCGCGCAGGTTGGCGAGCATTCCTTTCATGGCTGGTGAGCCCGAGCGAGCGAGCCTTCACGTCGCACAAGGTGGGAGGATCGCAGACACTCAATACCTTCGCAACGGCCTAACAATGCAACGGTGGCTGCAAATTGGACACCTATATGCAGCGTTGACCGGACTTTTGCAAGAAAAAAAAACTAACAAAAAAAAAATGTCTGGCTACTTGGCCCAAGTCACACTCGCGTGGCAAAGTTTCACTGAAACAGTTTTTTTTTAATATATATATAAAAAATGACAATGCCATGTTAGCGGTTGTACGTCATAGAGTGAAACGTTAGTTCCGGCTAGCGATGAAATCAAGTATTTTTCATACAATTGACACCTCTTGGATAATTAAACATAACCCTGCGTCCTTTTGACCCAGAAACATTAAAGCTGTTCCTCAAAACTTCCTAAGAGCATTAACGCTCCAGTCTTATTTGGATTTCCTGCCCCCTGTTTATGACACTATGAAACTATGAAAAGAAATGATCATCCTGAGGGGTCAAATTGACCCAAGACATGATTGCTTTTCCAGATAACATTTAAGTGGGCGGGCTGAACATATTTTGACTTTCCCATTCGAAAATAGTATCGCACGCAACTGCGGCCTTGGAGAGCGACAAAATATTTTGGTCTAGTCATGAGAAACAAAGGACAAGGCTACGGCCTGACTACTCGTGGGTAAATGAAATGACATCATCACTCAACGGAATCAAGGAAGGAAGGGGTTAAAAAAAAAAAAAAAGAGAGAAAAGACCAGGAAGAACGGCAGCAAGACCAGGCCTGCTTCCTGGCTTCGAGTTAACTCCCTCATTGGGACTTCATGATTACACGCTTCATGGCATTTTCCCCTCCTGCTCCTCCTCTACTTCCTCATTCTAATTATAACCACAGAGCTGAGAATCTACAGAATGTGTAAAAGTAACATTGCGCGTTTTGGAAGGACCGTTTTAGACTGTAACAATTGCTAAACGAGGCCGTGGTTGTTCGCATTGTTCTCCATCTCGCGGTGTCGACAGCTTAATAGTCACCTTCGGATCACGGTGACGCATGACTGGCTCACTTCCTGAACATGTTGTGTAGCTTCCTCTCGAAATGGAACGCATAAACTAGAGGCCATTTCCACCGCTTCGTAAACATCGCGCTTGGTTTTTGTTTAGTCCTATAAACAAAACTCATTTGGACTTGGGAGTAAAGTAGTAAAACTAAAAGGGAGGCACAGGTATGCGCATGTTTTTTTTCCATCATCTGCCATTGCAGTGAATGCGAGGGGGGCTGGGAGTCTCACCAGGGGGCTTTTTTGGGGGGCGGAATGTAACCGTGGAATTCCAGACGCTCTTCCCCAGACGAATAATTACAAGATTCCAGCAAAGCAGGGCACCGTAGCTCAGCACTACAAATTCTTAATTCAAAGTGCATCATGTGTCTTATTTATATAAGTGGAGTTTCGGCCATCAGCGAGGTTATGTTGAAAAACAGGCTCGGCTGGAAGGAGAGAGGGCGCGGTTTGTCCCTCGTCGAGGGCATGTACCTGATGACTTGTTCAAACAGACACGCAGACCTTTAGCCTGCAAAACAATGGCTGCTACGTCGCCTCCAGCCGGACCACCTACGCGGCACTGTCGCATAGGTGCTGATGCCAAGCATAGATTAAAAAAAGAAAAAAGACAAAGGCGCAAAATGGCCCAACACCCAGAGTGACCAATAACAGTAGTCCTTTGAGGTTTGCAACAAAATCTTTGTCCAGCTGCCCCAAAACTGAGGATTGTTGCCAAGAGATTAAACAAGATAAGAAATTTAAGATTCAGGCTATTTTATGTTAGGGCTGAGAGAATACTTTTTAAGTGCATGGGAAGTCTCTAATCTCGTTGCACTCTTGAGTACAATGACAATAAAGGGATTTCTAATCTAATCTAATCTAAGTCAAAAATGCTCATAAGGAAGATGACAGAGAAACAGGAAGCTTGCGCAGTTGACAGGCAACCGCCGCGTACCAAATTGTACTTCATGTAAGCCTGATTGGAGTCGTTCTGGTGACTTCAACCGCAACAAAAATGCTTGTGACAGCACTTTCATAATTATAGGGGGGGGGGGGGGGGGGACTCGAGCATAAGAACAATGCAAGTCTTTCCCAGTGTCGCCAACTCTTCTTCAAGCTTTTGAGTGTTCACAAAGCACAAGACGGACCTGAGTATGACAAAGCTGAGTCACTTTTAAATGCGTTTTAAGTCATACTTTATTTAGATCCCTACTTCAATAATTACAAAACTTCAACGGTAATAAAAAATATCTATATATATTCTTCCCACCCACCGGCAATATTTGACCCACCCACAGTTGGTTGGGCCAACCCAGATCTCCCATCCCATGTGTAAAAGCAGTTATAATCCAAAAAGGAAGCTATTAAGACAAGACAAAGAGAAAACTGATGCTTACCTTCGTGCCAACTGATATGTCATGGACACTGCTGTGGAAAGACAAAACACGGGGGTGATCAGTGGGAAATTGACCCCAAATGCATCTTCCTAAGAAATTCTTAAAACCAGGGACACAAGAAAGAAATGTCCTTACTCAATTTCAGGGACGTAGCCGGATCCCAGAGGGTACAGGTCAGCGTCGAGGCGGCTGTGAGGTAGCAGGAAAAGGAGACAAAAGCAAACTTTTAGCTTTAGACTGCACCGAGAACATCTCGTGAAAACACACAACGCACAAGAGTTAAGTGAGCGCACTCCGGGTACACGCAACAAGACGCGGAAACCATTCCAACTGTCGAATTCAGGTGATCGACGAGGAAAAAGGGGGAGGGGGGGGCAAAAAAATAAAAAGAAACACATGATGCAGCGGGCGATTTTGAAGTACCTCCCGACGAACAAACGCCACGCCATAAAGTCGCCTTACTGTGCTTTGGTATGGCTTCCCCCCACCCCAGCGGTTGAAAAAGTCCAGGGTATTTGATCAAGGCGAGACGTTGGGAGGCGAAGACATCGGTGGCTTCCAACATGGCCCTGACTCTCCGCTCAAAACATGAATGCGGAAATGAGACACGTTGCTTTAGCTCGACCTGCCCCAAGTTAACTCGCTCGTTGAAAGAATAAAAAATAAATAAAACAACCCAAACAACCACACGCTTAACCACTGCCGCATCTTGTGGTATCAATTAACATGATTACGATAAAGTATACACATGAAAGAAAAGAAAAAATTTTTTTAAACAACTTGACGACGGCTCGCGGAGGCTAATGGCTAGGCTAGCAGCTAACTGTTGCATGTTTGGGTGAACGTCCGCGGAGGAGGCGGAGGGGAGGAAGAAAAGAGGGGGTGGAAAAAAGTAAATTTAAGTCACAACTTTGGCGAGTGAAACACACAAACACGACGGGGAGAAGGACGCGAGGAGCCCGTAGAAGTGAGCCCACGCGGAGGATTAACGCTTGGGGGGTGAAGGCGTCGGGAAAGCGGTTGCGTTTCCTACTCACCCGTCCATTGCACAAGAAAAAAACTGCAGGTCTGAGGCGAAGGTAGGGCGGCAGACTTGCTTGATTTTCTTACAAAATGGCTGAACGCGCGCAGGCGAGCGCTGATTAGTCCGCTCGCGTCCGAGAGGCCGGAGAAGGCGGGGTTTAAGGGCTGCCAGCCCTGCTATTGGTTAAAACAGACGTCAGTTTGGTTGAAGGGGGCGGGATGAAAAAAAAAAAACAAGGCCGCGGCAATTTACTCTCATAGGCCAAATTATTAGGTACACCAGCTGGTTTTGATTCATATGGCCAAATGCGACATTTGCTTGTAATATTATTATTATGGGAGCGATTTATGCGGCAGTGTAGTGCATTCACTTCTCATTCACTTTTTCTAAATATTTCATATTTTGATTTTGTTTATTTATTTAAAGTTTCTGTTTTCGATTATTTTTTTCTGTATTATGGATTCCCCCTGTTTTTCGGATATATTTTTGGTTACCCCCTCCCCCGCCCCCTTCATTAAAAAAATACTGCCAAACAGAAAAACAAAATAAGCAGAAGAACAGAAAATAATCAGAAATACATAATTAAAAAATAAATACAAAAATAAAAAAAAAATCCAAATAATTTGCAGTGCATTTTGTTGGAGATTCTAGTTTTGTTTATGGCGTAATACCTGTTTGAGTGACCAAATATGTGTATACAGTGAGTATAGTTTTTTGTTTGTGTTTTTTTTTTTTTTCTTTAATCAAGGGAACACTCAAAGGGTGGTCTGTCTCGGGCCGCCAGTTGCCCATCCCTGGCTTATGTCAATTAATATGCAAAAACAAAACAAAACAAAAAAAACTAATCAAAAAACATAGTGCCAGTTAGCTCCCAAGAAGAACATGATTAGAATACAAATAACTCACCAGTGATGGGACACTGTGACTTAATAAGAAGAAATATAGAGAGAAGAAGAATGTTATTATTTATTTTGTTTACCTCAACGTACACATTCTAAAGCTGTATTTTTAATTCCGTGATACTGTGATATTTTTGCTTGATAACTCACAAATTAATAATGGCCCCAAGGCCATTTTCAAGGACATGAAAAAAATAATAAACTTGTCAAAAAAGCAACTTCTAAATTCCTATGGCATTTTGGGGGATTTGGCATTTTTGGATGAAAAGGTGGACCCTGGACCTAAAATAAATAAATAAATAAATAAAAAACATGTCAGTGCAAAGCGTATTTTACCGCCATACTGGACAGCAGCAAGTGCTGAAATTGACCCAGCTCCAAAGTTCATGTTGATTTCCGTGGCCGTGTGTGTGCGCCTTTTTTTGGAAAGTTCCACAGCGGTTCACATACGCCCTTTAGTGGCGTAAAAAAGAACTACACTTTGCAGTCACATGACACTTCCGCAAGTAAGTCACTTCTTAGTGAATTACATCCTCATTCACCTGACTTGACTTCAACAAACAGAACTTTTACTCTTCATTTAACGGTAAGACGAGGACCGGATAGAGTAGGCGTGGGCAAACTACGGCGTGGGGGCCATATGCGGCCTGTTAAACATTTTAATCCGGCCCGCCGAACTTGAAAAAAATTAATTGAATAAACCTTGTTAATGTTTTATTTTCTAAATACAGTTTTTTTTCAAAGACATATATATTGTTGTAATGCTTTTGTTCACTTTTATTTAAAATTAAATGCATTTTTTTTCCCTCCGATGAGGTGAGGTTAGCAAAACACTCCATCCATCTACTCCTGGTCCGGCCCCTCTGTCAAATTTTACAACCCGTTGTGGCCCGCCAATCAAAACGTTTGCCCACCCCTTGGATAGAGAAATAGGCATCAGCTTTTAACACAAGGTTGTTGTTTTTCTGCCAAATAAATGCACAATTGAATTAACATCAACCAGGAAGAATTTTCATAATGCACTCCAAGAGTGAAAATGATATTCACCCATGACTGAAGAGGGCAGTTTGAAAAAAAAAAACCACACAGATGCACACCCATGTAAGACAACAGCACATCCTGAGCAATGCAAATTTTGGAAGTGTACATGTGGAAGATATGACATTGATGTACTCTCTTGGAATGCGACAAGGGGGAGTCCTATCAAGTAAAGTCCTATCAAGCGTTACAAAATAAATTGTTGGTGGACCGGAAGTCGGGGGAATAGCCCGTTGATGGATCAGGATGGCTGACTGGGGTCATAATAATTATTATAAAATTCTAATAAATGTTTTGGTCTTTAATCGTTGGACCTGGCGGTATGTTCAAATTGTTAAATGCTTTGCACTTTCAGCGGTAAAAGCAAAAATACGATAAAATACAAACTACTGGTCAAGGGTTGAATTGAACAACAACCTGTCAAAAATATTTACTTTCAGACTCATTTAAACACAAAATGGCTCAGATATGTTTCCTAGCTGTAAAAGTGGTAATGATAAAAAGAAGAACTTTTTGGGGAGTTAAATTGGAAGCCATTCAATCAGAAACGAGGATACAATATTAGTGGCTTTTTTTTCCCGGGAAAGTTCACGTTGGCATAAAACAATTATTTGGACAATTATTTTCTGTTACGCGCCCCCCCCCAGCAAGAAAAAAACAATTTGCACCTCTCCACCACCACCTACTCTCCGCCACAACTATAAATAATATAATTTTCGTTGCAAGACAAACCTAAACCGTAGAGTTAATAATGGGCAAGGAGAGCGCCACTGCCATCTACTGGAGTGGATGTGCAATTACACTTTATTGTAGGTGATATAACGCGATTTTGGTGAGTTCGACTGAGGCGTAGGCAGACGGGTTTTGAGGAGGCTGTCACACATTGGCGCACGATCGGAGGGAGGAAGGCCGCCTCCAGGTCTCCAACTTTAAATCATCCGCAAGTGGAGATCTTGCAGGTCCTTATTTATAAACTCCGCTTCCGCAATATATACAGTCGCCTCACTTGACCTGACTTTAAAGGGAATGAGAGGGGACACTTTGTTCCTACCCACAACGGCGCAAACGCCTATTTCCGTGTCCGGCGATGAAACTACCAAGCGAACGAAAACTCCACCCAAGCGGTACTAACAAGACATACATAAAACCAAAAGCGTACCGTTGAGCATAGCAACCAATCAACAAAGTGCTTTTTTTTTAACAGGAGCAACAGATTTTATTTGGTTCATAAAGACACAAAAAGCATTGAGCGTGAGCTGCACAAAGCCTGACTCTTCTTCTTCTCGTTTACGGGCCAGCAAATCCCGATGGTATCCCTGCTCGCTTTTACATTCACGTGAAAGGGTGATATAGCGCACACATCAAAAAAGACTCAACAGTGACGAGACGGTCCAAACAGTTGCAAGGCTTCATGCAGTGCTACAAGTCTACTGACAGGGGGCTGAGGGCAACGCCGACTTCCCCCCGCAGCTGTGCAACTCACTTGTTCATAACGGTTGAAATCATACAAAAAGCGGTGACTTTCATGTACATATATTTCGATATATACCACATATAGAGCACTGACGGGAAGGGTCCATGGAGTATATTGTGATCGAACGGCGGCTCGCGTGACTTTGGCTCGATTGACGCTGCATGGTTCAAGTGGCACAATTGGGATTTTTAACTCATTCACTACCAGTTGAGTAAAAAAAACAAAAAAAGGGATTTTTGACGTCTTTAGCCGTCAATGGTAGTAAATGAGGTTTTTTTTTTTTTTTGCTCTTCTCCATATGAAAAATGCAACCCCTGGTAGGACACACATCGAAATGCAAGGAATGGTGTTTCTTCAGAAGGGAGTCAGATTCGTCTCGGATATGTAGCGAGCACGACGCTGGTGTTGCCGTATATTTGCCTGCATCTGCCCTAACTAACATTGAAACACTGAATTACCAACCACTGTGCAGAGAGCGAAATGATTGAATTTAACTCCATTGCTATGAAAAGTATGTAAATAAATAAATAAATGTGTCTTGGTTCATCTATCTCTGCCAGCAACATATCTTGACAGGCAAAACAAATGATTAAAGGCGCTTCCACCAGATGGCGCAAGATGTCACACGAAGCAACACACTCTTAATTACATTTGGAAGACATCGTCATTATTTCATTACTTTTTGTAACATTTTTGTTTGGTGGTGTGCCATGAGAATTTTCACACTTTTTTTGTCATGTTTGATTAAACATTAATTCGGACTTGAAATGAGGACATTAATAAATCTGATCAGTAAAAAAAAAAAAAAAAAAAAAAAAAAAATCAATCGTAGAGTGCGGTTTAATGAGTTCCATTGATGTAAACACACCCACGGCGGATATGTGTCATCATGGAAATAAAACTAGATCTATGCGTTCAATTGGGCACTTGGACCTGCAGCGTAAATCACACCCAAGTTAGTCAAAGAAGGCGCTGATTAATGACACAAAGCTTACATGCAAGTTAATGGTGGTGGCCGTGATGCATAACACACAGAAACGCAAAAAAAAACAAAACAAATAAATACACTGTATAAAACATAATTTCATATCAATATATTAAAATACTATTCAAAATAATATCTTGGACAATATTGCAATATGAAATTGGCTGATAAATAGTTAGCTAGGCCTACACAGAGATATATATTCTGAAGCATCTGTGTCTTGTTTGGACTATGAATGACTTTTTTTTTTTTTTTTAACTTTTATTTTATTTATTTATTTTTTTTTAGGTTTCCAGGTTCCCCCCTTTGAGGGGGCGGTGGTACAATCCAGAGAGCTAGCTATTTCTTCCCTTTCCAACAATAACAACAAACAGTACAGTACACAGTCTCATAATCATAATAACAATAACAAAGAAATACGGGATACAATAGACAGAAAAATAGAAAAATATCAATAGAAATCAAAAGTCAAATACAAGTGTTAAGTAAGCCGAGTACTTATAAGTCTTTGCGGTTATTTTGTTGTTGTTGTTTGTTGGAGCTGGAGCTTGTTTTGCCTCTCAAAGGTGGTAAATTGGCATTGTACAGTCCTGACACACGCGCACACACAAACACACACGCACACACCATTCATACATTCTGCACACACGCACACACACGCGCACACAAAGCTAAAGTACACTTTTGCAAACAGACACATGCATTGGCGCACAAGCCTGCACGTTTCACACGTGCTTCCTCACACGCACACGCGCACGCGCAGCTCACATGACCACGCAGCACTTGCAGCTTTGTTTCTTCTCCTTCTCCTGCATCCCTTCGGCCTTTTCCTTCTCCGCCATGCTCCCGTTGGGCGGCGCCTGGTCCTCCGTGGCCGCGTCCCCGGCCCCGGCCGCCAGCTTGGCCTCCCCGTCCTCGATCATCACAAACTCGGCCTTCACGTTGCCGTCGGCCCCGTCGGCCCCGGTGGCCGTGCGGCCCTCCTGCTCCTCCTCCACCGTCTTGTAGCCCATGAAGACTAGCGTGACGGGGTTGTCGGCGCTGGCCTGCTCGGGGCTGGGGCCCAGCAGTTTGGCCTCGATCCCGGCCACCTCTCTCTTGGGGGTCTGCACGACGCCGTTCTCTCCTGAAGGGGGCGGCAGAGACAGCAAGGCGGGGAGTGAGGGTGGAGAGATGATATTGGAAGAAAAAGATGATACAACTGGAAAAAAAAAACCAGGTTCATTTTGAAAGCCACCTGCAATGAAGTTATTGGAGAAAAAAACTAAAATTGAAAAAACATTTTAGTTTTCCTGGGCTTTCAAGGGTTGATTTTAAATGATTTATTTCAGCATGGCAGTACATCTGTTCAGAAGAAGGAAGGTCAAACAGTCGTTTGAGAATTGTAGTTTACACACAAAATACAATACTTAGTGACCTTCTTTATTTTAATCTTCCACTAGAAAAATATAGTATAAGATAAAAAAAAAAAAGCTAAAATCAATACTAAAACTAACAAAAGCTAAACAAAAAAAAAGTATTGTAGAAAAATAAAAGCGAAGAAAAACCAACAACCCCCCTCTGGTAACGAATTAAAACTGTCATGGTCATGTCATGGCTTAACAAAAACGAACTGAATTTAAAAATCAAAAGTCAAAATGAAAAATAAAAACTATTAGTAAAAATCCCAAACTATAGCAACACTGACCCACTATAGTTGAAAATTGTCATTACAGTGAACCAACCCCTCGCTATTCGCTGGGAAAAGGGACTGGACCAGCACATGAATATTTAAAAATCTGTATGTAATTGACACCCATTACAAATGCATTGGGAAAACAAAAAAAAACAATTTAACCTAAAAAAATTTGGAAAAAAAAGTTTAAACCTTCAATTTTCATTGAAAAACAACCCTCAAAATAATAATAATTAAAAAAAAACAATTTAACCTAAAAAAAAAGTTGGAAAAAAGTTTAAACCTATTTTCATTTAAAAACAACCCTCAAAATAAAAAAGAAATAATAATAAAAACAATTTAACCTAAAAAAAGTTGGAAAAAAAGTTTAAACCTTCAATTTTCATTGAAAAGCAACACTCAAAATTAAAAAAAAGAAAAAAAAAAGCTAAAATTGTTTTCTATATTAGTCTACGGTTTTATGGTACTTTACTTTATTACACAATGCCAAATGAGTAGCTTTTATTTACAAATATAAATACTCCTTAAATAACTAAAACCAAAACTAATACCAAACTTAAGCTAAAACAAAGCATTTTAGAAAAAAATAAGTCATAAAAACTAACAAACCCAAACACAAAAGTCAAAATGAAATTATAACTACCTGTCATAAAAAAATCCCAAACTATTGTAAACCTGCTAAATGCATTTCAGCATCCGTACTTATTTCGTTTTATTTACCTACAAGAATTGAAGCAATATTTCTATTATGACCAGAATATTTCTTTTCACCCAAGTATCTGTACTTTACTTTACACAAGTGCAGCATCCCACCACATTTGCCACTTCCACCGGTGGCCTTTAATAGCTCTCGCTCAGCCTCGGGGAGCCGCATGAGGAGGTTGCTATGGTTTCCGCTCTAATTGCGTGTTGCCTTGGCGACCAGACATACCTCCATTTTCTTTGGCCACACCCTTATTGGCAGGCACGCCTGTCTCCAGTTCTTCAATCTCTTGCTCCAGCCTGTCACACAACACGCACACACACACACACACACACACAAATACGAATAGTGTTTATGCACTTGTTAATGAAATATGCTAAAAATGATTGAATGACTTTCTGGCGTTATTCCCGTCCAAAATATTTATACAGGCGTATCCAAACTACAACAGCTTTAACTGACGCTGCGCCCGCAAAACGTCTCTCAGTGTTAGTGAATCAGATAACATAAGCACACAAACAAATAAATAAATATATTTATTAAAAAAAAAAAAAAGGAAAGGTACAGAAGCGCATTGCATTCACTTGAGAAAAAAAACAACTTGTTTTTCTGAGTAATTTTTCTGGGGGGGGGCCTTTGTTTTTTTATATAATTTTTTTCCTTCTCTGTTTTACGGAGTATTTTTTTCTGTTTTTGGGAGTAATTTCTGTTTTTCTGAGTATTTTTTTCTGTTTTTCTGAACATTTTTTTCTCCCTGTGATTACAGGGGAAATAAGTTACGCGTTCATTCCTTAATTGATAGAGCAATCTCGTAAGCAACACAGCCACATACAAGCTAATCATTGCTTATGCTAACATTAGCCTTAAGCTAGCAGACTGAAGCTTAACTATGTAGCGTTGGAACCGTGAGTTGTGTCGGTTGCTACACAATCAAATGTAAGGATCTCCAAGCTCAAATCCCCCACAAAAACATTTTTTGTTCCCGACACCGACCTGAGAATGACCTGCTCCAGGATTTTGGTCTTCACCTCCTCATCGTGCAGACGCTTCTGCGTCTCCTCCTCGGCCGGAGCGCCGTCTAACAACCAGCGCTCCCTCAGAGCTTTGGACTGCGGGGACAAAAGGGAATAAGTCATTTAGTTTGATATGATATATTTAAAAATGTATGATGAGGTTAAAATGAGGTCACAAATGGGTGAAACATCACCAAATTCGAGCATTCTTGATAAAAATCAGCATAGGCATAAATCTCGGATGATTATCATAAAAAAAACAAAAAAAAACACGCGCTGGCCTCATTAAACGTCTTTGATGATCCGTTTCCAAATGCTATCATGCTGTTATCTTAACTCGCCGTGCAATTGTGGCCGTCCTGAAAATACCAAAACAAATACTTGTCATGGCTATGAGTTATAAATATAAACCACGGTGGGCCTTTTTTTTTTTTTTTTTTTTTTTTTTTTTTTTGCAGCTGTTCCAACAGGAAGTGACGCAGAAGCGACCTCTAGAGGCCGTACGCAAAAGCAGCTGGGAACGTTTGCCAAACCTCCGTCGGGACAAAAAAAAAAAAAATTCCTCAGCTGTGATGCAAAAAGAATTTCGACAGTTCCTGTTTCTTTTCTCCTTACTCCTGTTTCCTGCCCTCTCGCAGGAATTAGGCAGTTCGTGAACTTTTTGAGGAAGGTGGAGTGTGTTCAACTAAGCTGTAAATGTCAGAGTGGATCCCCGCCGTTTCTTATCAGGAGATTTTTAATCTGTGGAAGTGCTTTTCTTTCAACGTTCCCAGGGAGTGTGGCAGTGTACACTCACACGCGCACACGCACACACACACACGCACCCCCCCCCCACACACGCACACACACAAAGCCAGCATACAAGACGTCAATTCTGAGGGCCTGACGTAAATCAAGATTACTGCTCACAATCACAACTAAAACATTCTCATATACTCTATACGACAGAAACACTCTCATACACACTACCGAAATCCTCTCATAGGCTCAATGAAACGCTATTACCCACATACGTGAAAGGCTCTCAATCACACAGCTGAAATCCTCATCAAAAATAATTTTACACGTCATGCTGAAATAGAGTCATATGCTGAAATAAGAGTTTTAGTTGTGTGTGCATGAGGAAACATAATTTCAGTAGATCGTCAGAGTGTTTCAGTTGTGTATTGTATTGATAGAGGTTCAGTAATGTGTGAGAACATTCAAACTCATTCAATACAAGCCGAGTAAATAAAATGGATCTTTGACGTCTTTAGCCGTCAATGGCAGTAAGTGAGTTAAGTAACATGCGAGAACATTTCATTAGTTTGTAATATCAACTCAGTAGTGTGTGTCTGTGTGTGAGAGAGCGTTTCTGTAGTGTGTGATAGCATTTCAGCAATGTGTGTGAGCTCAATTCAGGTATGTGTGAGACAACCTCCATATTGCGTAGGACCATTTCAGTGGTGTGTATGAGAGTATTTTGTCAGTAAGTGTGAGCGCATTTTAGAAATGTGTGCGTGTGGCATCATTTCAGAGAGTGTGTGAGATCATATCAGTTATGTGTGAGAGCATTTCAGTTGTGTGAATAAGATATTTCTGCAGTAACCGTGAGAGTGTTTAAGAACTATGTGAGTTTTGATAGTGTGTGATGATGTTTCGGTAGAGTATGAGAGTGTTTCCGTAATGTGAGATCGCATTCCAACAGGGTCTATGTGAAAGTATACCAGTAGGTCGTGAAAACATTTCAGCGAGTGTGAGACTAATTTTGTAGAGGTGAGAGCTTTTCTGTAGAGTGTGAGAGTGTTTCAGTAATTTGTGTGAGAGTTTCAGTTACGTGTGAGAATGTTACCATAAGGTGTGAGCGCATTTTAACAGGGTCCATGCGAGAGGATATCAGTAGGTCGTGAAAACATTTCAGCAAGCACAAGACTAATTTTTTAAGTGTGAGAGCATTACCATAGAGTGTGAGAGTGTTTCAATGATGTGTGTGAGAGTTTCAGTGGGGTATGACAACGTTTCAGTTGTGTGTGACGATACATTTGAGCAGTCTGTCAGCGCATTTAATCTGTATATGATAGAATTTCAGTAGTGTGTATGAGTGTTACTACAATAAGTGTGAGAGCATTTCTCAAGTGTGTGTGTTTTGGTAGTGTGTGAGAGTGCTTCAGTAATGTGGGAGCAGTGTTTAAGATTAATTCAGTAGCGTGTGAGAGCATTTCAGCAGTGCGTGCATGTGTGTGTGTGGGGGGGGGGGGGGTGCGGGTGTGTGCGGGGGTGGGGGTGTGTGCGTGTGTGTGTGAGACCATTTCAATAGTTTGTGCGATAATATTTCAGTAGTGTGTATAAGAGCATTTCAGTTGGCAGCGCGAGAGGGACTTCTGAATTATACCCCAGACGGCATCACATGGGCAAGTGTCGCACTAACATAGAAAGACAAGTACACGCACACACACACACACACACACACACAGTAATTCAACACCATTCCTCCGCCAGACCTGGACTGAATCTAAAAAACCCCGCTTCTCTCTCTCCCTCTTTTACTGCTGGCGTCCTAATCCAGCCACACCCTGCCCCGGCAACAGATGACATCATGTAATGTACTTACACGCACGCACGAACACGCGCACACACTCACACACGCGCAAACATAAGCGAGGGTCGTAAAGTTCTGCTTCTCTCCATTGTTGTTGTCATAAAAAGCTGCAAACGTAGCAGACAAAGGGCGGAACTGTGATACACGCACACACGCACACGCACGCACGCGCGCACGCACGTCTCTGAGGACATTACAAAGTCTCGCTGTCTTTTCAGGGAAGAATTAACCACCATCAAAAGACTGGATGCACTAGAAAACGTCTCCATTCAAGCAGATTCCAGTGCAAAGTAGGCCATATTTTCTGATGATGTCATTTCACTAGCGATGTCCCGAAAAATAAAATATTATGACTCCCTATATGAGCATCTTATGCTAAGCTAACTAGCACTTGAATTCTGCTTTGTTAAATCATCACACCGAGGAAGTGTTTCCCAATCTTTCTTTAAAGATACTCAACTAATTATTATCTTCTCAGTGTACTCACAAATTTCATTTTATCATCTATCCCAAATGAAATAGCACTCTTGAATACCGTGTTTAATGAAAATATATAGTAATGATGACACAATTTAAAAGAGTTGAAAATATTTTTTTGGGGCAGTTTGGATCAATTGTATGACCATTGTGCTGGTGCCTTCCTTGTCCACCTGGGGGCAGTATAAGACATGGACTGATAGATATGCTGTTTAAGACGTTAGCTCAACTCAGCTCCTCGCAGAGGACAAATGATATATGACTGAATATTGTTTCATTAAATGTCTAAATGTGTTAATGCACTATTTTTAGTTTATTTAAAGGCTCATATATGTTTGCCGTTATAAGTTAGCATTAGCATTAAACTAGCGGAATGAGATACCAGGCAATGAAGACTTGCTGCGGCTAGCACAAATTTCTTTTGATTGTAGTGTTTGATCACACTTTCTATCCGCGTGTGTGTGTGTGTGTGTGTGCGAGGCCTTTCCTGTTGGTGGGAGTGGGACAAAGCTGCGTTTCCTCTGCCAAAGCCGACCGCATTGTGTGAGGCTTGCCTCACCGAGGTACACAATGACCGCACGCACAAACGTGATAAGAGACGAGTTCTGCAAATAGATGAACTCGTGCCACACACGCTCACTTCCATCTTTGCGTTCTTCGTAACTATGAGGGCTCTGAAGGACAAATACTTTGAGTTGAGTTACTTTGACATTTTTACTAGATTTCCTTCCGGTGTCCGTACGTCACGTGACTCTTTTCTTTTCTGACTACGTTTCACTTTGACATCTGTACCTGCTCATATTGCGATCGTCACATGATTCGCAATGCGAGCCCCGAGCCCACGAATGCAATATTAATCAGAATACCTTGTTTAGACAAAGTGAGGGAAAAATTTTGCAAAGGATTCTCCTTGAGGTACCAATACCTCTACTGTACTTTTATCACCCAATTATTTGTAGTTTCACTGAAGTACAGAGCGCAAGTACTCTTGCCACCGCTGCTTATCGCAACCTCTCCAAATAGCTTTGATAGCGTTGACGCGCGCACTGACAAAAACCTTGCCTCTTGATATGACAAGTGTGTGAAGACGCCATCGGGGGTATGTGTGTGTGTGTGGGGGGGGGGGGGGGGTGTGTGCGTGTGTGTGTGCATAAGCAGCATGTGGGGGAGCTCCTGGTGTTATCTGACGTCCATTTGGAACATTCCATAACAGTGGTCAGGGAGGCTCGCACACGGGTTGAAGGAATTGCTGAGCCCGACTCACACGAAGGGCGCCGTCTACCCGGGAGGCCTGCAGTGAGCTGGCAGCGTTTATTTATCGTCAACTTGGATTTAAGCGTTTTAAAGGTTCGCGGCTCGGCAAGAGTTTTGCTCGTTTTTGCAGTTAAAAGGGAGCTGCGATGGTGAAACGACTGTCAAAATAAATAAAGGGAACGGTTGTTATTCTACTCTTGAGTAGAGTAACAAGAGTAAAATAACTAAGTTCATCCCTCAAGCCCAAGTGAATTCATCCTGGATCTTTATTTTGCAAAATAACGAGGAGACTGTTTTATTGTTTTGGTTCGGTTTTGTTGGCGCGTACCTTGAGATGTTGGAGTTGCCGTCGGTCATCGTCCAGCTGCCTCCTCTTGTTCTCAATTTCTGTCTGCTTCTTCCTTTTCTCCTGAACCCAAATTATTTATATTATGCTTACAAAACCAGAAAAGACACAACAACAACAACAAATACTCAAAAAATACACTTAAATTTATTCTTCATTCATTTTCAAGGTATTTTGGCAGTTGGGAATGAATAAAGAATCCGATATAACTTTATTTATATAGCGCATTTCACAATATCGGTAATAGCATTCAAAGCATTCAGCAACTTCCGTCTACAAACTTTTCAGCAAGGGTGCCTCATCTTTCTTTTTTTTTTTACCGAGCATTTTTCCTACTGACTTTCGGGTCCTACTTCAACTCTTTAAAGTGCTGTTTCTTTTTGCATGAGTAATTACAAAATAAGCGTGTAATTGAGTGCATTAGCTGTTGAAAATTGATGCTTCTTGTCCTCCAAAAATATAATTATATTTATTTGTTTATTTATTTTATTTGCATATTAAAAAAAACAAAAAAAACAATGCATTTTCCCCCCCGAGCCATATTGGATACATTGAACAAGTAGTGGTCAAATTTGCCACATTTAAATAATTGTCTCCTTTTCAAAGCATGCAGCAAAATAAAATTCACACCCTTTAGCCATTTTTATTCCGGTATTTTCCGGACGATTGGCCGCTACTTTTTTCCCTAGATTTTGAACCGTGCGGCTAATACAACGGTGCGGCTTTTCTGTGGATTTTTCTTTCACCACTAGGGGCGCTCTATCATTCAGAAAATACGCTAAATTAATCTAGATTTTTTTTTTCTCTTGGGTCTGTTCTGTTTTAATTAGCAAAGTGGTTTCTGTGTTAAAAGGCACTGTTTTAACAATTTAATGTACGTTTATGTGCATTCACAGTACAAAATCCTTCTGTACATGCAGTTTATTCAACATACAAAACTGTAGCATATCGTCTGGTGTGGCTTGTATATCGGGTTTTTTTTCCCCCAAAAAGAGCTGCAGCGGCTTATGTGCGGGTGCGCCTTATGGTCCAGAAAATAAAAAATAATTAAATCATAACTATCAGTGTTGCCGTTGAATAATGAATGTTGATAAGTAGGTTGGATAATGGATGGATGGATGTAAAAAAGAAAGTGTGTGAGCATTGACAGAAATAACAAGCGAGAGGGAGTGCATTCGGCCTTTGCTGTCCTCTGATGCAAGGAGATGGGCCATAAAATTTTTTGGGGGGGGGATCTGGCATCGTCACGTCACAATCAGACGTTGCGTGTTGCTTTTCTACTCACAGCGATGACCTGGAGCCTCTCCTCTTGCGACACCTCATCCATCCTAAAAGCAGAATGAAAGAGAGAGAGAGAGAGAGAGAGAGAGAGAGAGAGAGTGAGACGCGGGTCAAGCAAACGTTCGCTGACCTCAGCATTTGCACGTTGGCCGCCCGCGACAACAAACTGTCAACAAGTTCGATACGCGTTGCTTTGCTTTGGATTCTTTCCAGCGCAGGAGAGTCAATGGAGGCATGCTAACGTGCCAGCAGTAGATTCCTTCTCTACTTGTAATGATTTCCAGACAAGAGGAGTGAGACAGCAAGGGAAAAGGGGCTACTGCACGAAAAGGAAAAGGACGACGGCGATACTGGAAAAGTGTTCGGATGTAGCCGTTCGGTTGTCTTTGGGGAAAACATTTAAAATGAAGCGTTAGCATAGCGCTGGAAATTCTCCAGTCAGTCGCATTGTTAAATTAAAAAAAAAAAAAGTTTTGTTTTTAACTTTGCAAATGTAATCACATTTACTATTTTTTAGGAAAAGCGCAACATGAATTGGTAGTCTTCTTTTTAGGAAATAAACAAGTGCGACTTTAACAGTCTGGACTTCTTGATCAACGATGACAATGACAAAATTAAATCGTTGACAGCCGTTTGTTTCTCGACAACACGACGGTAACAAGTTTATAATGTTATTTGACAATCATTTTGTGATGAATTTCATAGTAATCTTGAAGTTTTCCCACATACTGTAACTCCTGGTGCTACTAGGCTACTAGCCAGCTAGCTAGCTAGCATCAAATCATCTTAACTGTGCGCTAGTGTTAATTGTAGAACATGCAGGGATTTTTTTTTCACTTTTATTGACTCATATATGAGTGACAATCTGAAACATGGAGAGAAGTTTGACATTTGACCTGTCGCTTTTCTCCATGTGGCTAAATGAACGGAACATTTTGTTAGCAGCATGCGTACAATGAAGTTGGGGAAGGCTACACACATACACACAAAAACAACAATCTCAACGTTACAGATCCTGTATAGATGAAAAAAAAAAAAACTTCCATACAAGCCGGGTGCCTTTAATGGCTATTAAGCTTCCAAAACGTTATTTTCATCATGTTTGCTTGATAGTTACGGCCCTTCTATTTTGTCAATTTTGTTGTGTTGAAATTTGTGTGTATGCGGAGTAAAACTTTGGAGCAGCCTTAAATTTATTGCCCAATTTTCATACGCACTCTTGCTTGTTTTTCAAAATGCTGTTCTGGTGCTTCGTCCATCACCATTTTAACGAAATATTTTCTCATTCTTATGAATTATGACATCAAATAAGAGCTGTATTTGCTCATCTCTTTTGTGTAACATTGTAAAATGTCTGCCACAAACAAGAGGGGTCTGGACAGAAACTCCGAGGCACAAGAACGCCTTCTGCTGTGTGTCAACGAGCCACATCAGCGTCACACGCACGCCACCGCAATCATCTGATCGACCGCCGCCCATGCAAGCGCGCACACGATACACTCACGCTGTCTCAATGCACGCCTGTGCTGCCTTCCAGAAACGCTCCTGCTGTGGGAAAAAGCATTCTCGCTCAGTGCTTCTCAACTTTTATTGAACCACATATTGAACTCTACCGGCGAGGCGCACCACCAAACAAAAATGTCATTGAAAAGCTCAACTCAATTTATTAAAACGCATTCACTACCAGCAGAGAAAAATAAAAAGAATCTTTGACGTCTCAAGCCTTCAATGGCAGTAAATGAGTTGTATATCCACAGCTTGCATTCATCTGTTTTAGATTTAGATGCGTGGCAGAGTCAGTTGATTTTGTTCAGTGTATATAAAAAGTCTACACACCTCTGTTCAAACACCAGGTTTTTGTGATACAAAAAAAATGAGAACAGGCAATTATTTCAAAACTTTTTTGACGATTAATTTGACTAACCTAAACAATTCAATTTATTTCATTGAAAAATTAATAAATCGGCAAATAACCCGGAATAATATCGGATGTTTCTGTGGCACAGTCACATTCAAACTTAACTCATTTACTGCCTTTGATGGCTAAAGACGTCAAAGATTAATATATTGTTTTTTTAATCGGCTGGTAGTGAATGAGTTAACCAGGATGTGTAACCAGGGATGATTGAGTACTGATGCGAGTCTTATTCCGAGGTATTGGTACTCACGATAGCGGCCGATACTTTGGTCGTTTTACGATCAGGAACTAGAAATAAGAAATTAGAAGGATAGAATCTTGCCATCCATTTCATGCAATTTCAAGGAAAATTGCTATATTATGATATATTTTTTACTTTAAAATTACTGTTCATGTTTTTTGAGGGGGGGGGCTTCTGTATCATAATTACTCGAGGTTGCAGTACTTCTTGTCACCATCAGTAACTACTCAAGAATTGAGTTCTCACACTGGTATGGTTCGGAAAAAAAAGTGGGATTGAACGCCCCCACATTTTCTTTCAATGTATAGCCCAAAAAATATAAAGATAACTGTGACTGGCCAGTTTTTGATTTGTGGGTGTGGTTTCATGAAACAGTTAAATTCTAGAAACAGTGCAGCATGATCAGAACAGTAACATTTCCGCCATCAAGCTCAGATAAACATGGACAACAGGAAGTGGTCCTGAACAAACAAAGTCATATTTTGTCAATATGTCAAGGCAGGAGAGCTGACTAATGACTGAGCCAATTCCCCTGATGAGTGCAGCCGATGCTCTCGGAGCGTTTCCAGGAAGGAACACATTAAGGGCCCGCATAAAGCCCCGGCAGCTCGCTACTAATAGCATCATTCCTCTGGCACCGCTATTCACTTTTACGCAAAGTGAATATTTCAACAAACATCCAAAAATTAGGGAGAATCCAGCCAGAATAATAATAAATAATAAATAAATAAAGAATGATATAAATAATATAATATGTATAAAATAATAAAAAAATACTGCATTTATATATGCATAAATTATGCATAAATAAATAATTAACATGTAAAAAAAATAAAATAAAAAAAATAAATTTAATGTTTACGAGTTTTCGTTGAACGCATCTTCTTACAGACTTCCGCCACTTGTGTGATTTCTCGCTGTGCGATACTCATTGGACACGCTTTGTAGCATGATGAATTCAGGAGTTCACTGTATACTTATTTATACTGCGCCGTCTGGATGGGGGTGAAAAAAGGCGGACAAGAAAAAGATTATATTTAACTGGTACACCAACTGGACACCGTAACAGCCTGTGCCCACCCACGCACTGAAGCAGCCAGTAAACACTTCAATGCCCCAACTGGGAAATACTGCAGCAACCAAGTGGGAGGATTTTTTTTTTTTTTATTCATTCGAAAAACAAAACAAACAACGAGGAATGCTATTAAAACCAGTCGAGTGGAGCAATCAACCCGAAACGGCTACTTAGCTTTTTAATTGGAGACTTGTGCATGAGAGGCAATCATCAGCCCAGCTCAGCTAAGAGTGGCGCTTTTGCAATCAAGTGGAGAACAGAAGTTCATTTGAAGTCGATTAAGGTGAGGTCAAAACAAATCGGGTTTCCCCCAAATTCTCTTTAAAACGTAAACCTGTGAACGCTTTCCAGGCAATTTACTTTTTCCACATTTTGGAAAACGGCAGGCTTATTCCCAAATTGATTCAATTATCATTTTTTAAGTCTAACCCCCAAACCAATACCGCTTAGCAATACATAATAATGAAATCTGCCTGGCAACACAAGCCAACTAAATTCTGATTGGATAAAAACTCTCACCTAAAATTTCAAAACTAGGATATAATATGACATCAATGTGAAGAATATGATCATGATTTCTTGATTTTGTTATGCCAACAGAGAAGGCCTTGAAGGTCCACCACTGAATTAAGGGTTCAATGAAAATCGATTAGAATCAGAAAATCGGTTTTAATTTAACCAAAAATGCATGTAATGTAATTTCGAGTCGACTTTTATTCGAGAGATGCCCATGCCAGCTCTGATGGAATTTAAGGAGCAACTTTCTAATTTTGAGGAGCAATTTTTTTTTCCATGTCAATCCTCGACAAGTGAACAATTAATTGGTCATCTTTCTTAAGTAATAAACAGGTTTTATTTCTTCAATTCACAACGTATATAGCAGCAAACTGAATTTTCTTGTCCAAAAACATTCAGTGGGGAAAGTATTGAGAACATTTTTCTCCGCAAAGTCTATTTTGTTGTTGAAAAGTTGAGTATGCTCCTCTTTAACTGTCCTCGCCAGACTTCTTTGGCGTTACAGGGATTTTCATGTCAATATTAGGTTAGTCTAACAGTTAGCATGGCTTCGACGTTATCCCATTGTGAGAAAGATACATGTAAGAAGCCACAGAGACACTGATTACTGACTTAGCATCGACTCTACAAAGTGTTAAAGCTGAAGCTCATTTCTAGCTAGCTAGCTAGCTAGTACGGCGCAAGTAGCACCGCGCTTGCCGCTACCAACGATGTTGCTCCACGTTAACGTGCCCGTGACCAACTCAGCAAAGCTTTTTCGGACGGTTCAATTAAAAAAAAAATTCGGTGATTCTCAGTTTTGCTATTCAGTTTGTTTTATTGGGGCGTAAAATGCAAATTTTGACTCGCATAAGGTGATGTGAAACCCCTTACTTTACTTGTTTTTTTCCAAATGCTATAAACAAGTCGTATTTTACCCAATCCTGTTTTAAACAGTAAGCAAGACAGCAAAAGTTGGCAAGCAATGAATGGATTATCTCACACATACACAAAAGTAATAGTCTAGAAGTGCCTGGCGGGGGGGGGGGGAGAAAAGTTTCCACTACACAAAGAGAATGATGACAGTAAAATGACTCTTGACTTAATGACCCTCACTCTGCATTGGATGTGAAAGGAAACTAATCTCCAGTCCCCCCCCTCACACTGCTGGAGAAGCAATTTGCTCTCCGAGTCTCTGCTCCACACTTCCACGTTTTCCTTCCTTTCAAGCCCGACAAATAAAGACAACAATAGTCCTCCCGACACACACACACACACATAGGCTACACATTCTTGTCCCAGGCCAACCACACATGCGGGGCAACGCATCCGACTGTCTGAAGCAGCAACATTCGAAACTCGAGGAAATCCGTCGAGATCCAGTGTTAGCATTTGAGAGGTCAGAGGGCGCCACCTCAGAGATGGCCCTTGAATAACGTCTTTAGTAGTGCACCATAAAATGAAGTCATGTCTGCAGCCTTCTGACATGACACAAGCAAAATTACACAGCAAAATGAAACAAAGCTAACTAAAGTTTCTTAGGCTGTACTGTCATGAGCATAAAACAGTTAATCAAGTGTAAAGGAAACAATACAAAGACCCTGTAATGTGAATTGGGTTCTAAATACGTGTTTGAATATGATTGCTCAAAACAACGGGGTACTAATTGTGGAGATTTAGCATTAAATTATTTTCCACCTAGCCCGCTAGCTAGCCAGGTCACTAGCCCGCTAGCTAGCCAAGTCGCTAGCCCGCTAGCTAACCAGATCGCTAGCCCGCTAGCTAGGCAAGTCGCTAGCCCACTAGCTAGCCAAGTCGCTAGCCAGATCGCTAACCCGCTAGCTAGCCAGATCGCTAGCCCGCTAGCTAGCCAGCGCCCTCGCTAGCCAGCCAGCTCTGACGACACCTTAACAGAGGTGTGTAGCCTAGCCAAAAATTTTAGAGTACTGTTAAGAATATTATGACTCTAGTACAGGTAAAATGTAGTCTTACAAATAATTACATAAGTGAGTATTTGATGACAAAAACTCCTCAAATACGGAGTAACTGGTGAGCAACATTTGATTTGTTATTATTTTCATTTTTTTAATCTGAGCATAAATGTCACATAGACAGAAATATCAAATGGGAATATGCAACTTCACATGTTAACCAGGCATACCACTTTAACTAACCAATATCAATAATGGCCAAATAAAAGTAGCGAGCAGAATGCAACAGAGCAAAAGAAGCGCTTCAAAAATACTACTCAACTAAAATTAAATCATAGGTAGCATTCAAACTAGTTTATATTAAACCTCCTCTGACAAGTACTATTTGTCCTAAAAGTTCATCTTCCCTTCTCATAGTCGTATTAGAACGCCTCGTTGTCTGCTGTGAGTGCATGCGTGTCACAGAAAGAAAGAGGAATTATCATTAAGCCTGCAGGCAACGTTTTAAGTTTACCCTTCCCAGCTGAATTAGAATTGTAAAAATAACTTTGAATTATACAACCCTGTGATAGTCAAATAAAGAAGCTGATCCTGTTGGATATTGGAAGCTGGTAAATTTGTGAGTTGACTCATTCTCGTGCAGGAACACACAGGAACGTGAGTGAGGAAAAAAGCTGGAAAAGAAAGTGAGGGGGGGGGCTTTTTATTGTCATTTTTGGCATTTGATCGTATGCTGTAAAATGTAATGCGCCGTGTCGCCCCGAAGGCAGTTAAAACTTTGTAAACGCCATCCATCTGTTTTTGATTTTCATACGGACTGACAAAAGTATTATATCAGTAAAATGTACAGTTGTGATTAAAGTGATGGGACGATTGCGTCATTGGTTGAATGCGTGGATCACCCTTGACATCAAGGTCGACTCTGACCATGTTGTCGCTCCGCAGTGTTGTGTACTGCGGCAACCTGGTTTATTAATCCTCCCCCAGTTTGCCTCGCATCCCAGGTAACGTGCAGACGGCGCTTTCTTTTTTTTTTTTTAATGAAGATTCGCGTTCCAGTACACATGAGGTCACTCCACAATGTTGTGCGTGTCCATGTTTATGTTGACAGTTAAGGGAGTGGCATTGTACGTTATTAGCCCCGCCCAGATAAGAGCTTACTTTACATTATGGTCACTCCGCAACGTTGTGTATTTATTTGTTGTGCCATGGCTCTTACCATTCTCTCTGCATTTCTTGAACGGTCCTTCCAGTTTATTTCATGAAATTACCCAAGTAGTGAGGACCAACACGGTCGTCCTCCGGGTTGCATTAGTGTAGCGGAGACGTTAACTCTCAGGACAGAAATGGACTCCTACCCTAAAAGTGCAGCTCAAGACAAGTGCTCGTGTTCGTGTGGTCTTTTTTCGCCGATCAGCAGTATGGTCGTTTAGGAAGCCCAATGCATTAACCAAACAAGCCCCTCCGAAGCTAAGACGGGAAGCATTAGGTGCCTCCTTTTGGCGCCGGCCCAGAATCAAAAGTTCTCAACAGGCTCTGGAATTGTTTACGGAGTTGCGCTTTTCGCTCGGAATCGGGAATGTTTGTGTGTGTTAAACTGGGGTTACGTCCAGTTCAAAATCCACCCCCCCCCCTCGGCTTTGCATCAATAGGCCTTTTGATCGAGGCCACGGGTGATCGTCATGAGTATGCACCAATGTGAGTTGCGGGGAATCGACGGGAGAAGATAAAATGACACTTTCCAGAAGACACGGTATCTGGTGATGCTCTCTCGCTTCAATTTATGCCATGACAAGGCAGTCGGTGGTAAAGGGGGAGGGAGGACGAAGGGGGGGGGGGGGGTGCAAATGTGTAATGTGACCATGCAGGAGAAAAAGAGATTCGTAGAAGCACACTGCACAGAAAAAAAAAAAGGCAAGGTGGGCCGAGTTGCATCATCTAATAATATCTCCCATCTGTGCGATACTATAATAGACGCTGTTCGTTCGGCCGAACGCTGTTGCCGTGGCGACGCGCTCTTTGCCAATGAAAATGACGCTGATTTTGATGAAAACACGTAAAACTTTGCACGCCTGACACAATAATCAATATTTGTTTACTTTATTTTACTTTACTTTTACTACTACTTTACTTTTTTTACTACTTTACTTTTAATGATCTGGAACCTTTCTCTGCATCGTCTTAAGACGTTTTGGACCTTGCGATCTCTGCCGTCAATCTGACAAGGAGACCTCGCCCGCCTGTCGAACCTCTAATGGAATCTTCCGTCATGCTGCTGTCTGCGATCAAGCTGGCTGGCTATCAGCCAAGCCAGCTTCGAGGTGAGGAGGGGCTTTTTGGGCGGTATCATCGGACGTTCAAGGCGGAACAGAAGAAAATATATATATGGATAGGCGCAATGTTTCGGTAAAAAATTCCCGTAAAAATTCACAGTCGTGAATCGGCAAACGTTTACTGGAATCCCGGTAACTTTCACTTCCTTCTTCATGATTGCGCTAAAAGCTAACATCGCCGTTGATGGTTTCTTAATCACAATGTGTGTCATTTTTAATATCAATATATATCACAGTGGGGCAAGGAGACACCCAAAGTCCTTGAACTCATTCAATCCATAAGACATACAAATACGTTTTCAAAAAAGTAGTCCCTGCCTCCCAAAGACGGATTTATACGTCTTAGCCTTTTTTTTTTTGACGTCACAGCTCCGTGTTTTTATAATATTAGAACGCAATATTCTGTTGGCCTCGCAAAAATCCGTCAAAATCCAGAAAAACGCTGGAATTGAGGGATTTCCTCGTAAAAATTTCTGGGCTAAAAATAGCTTTCTTGGTCACAATGGTCTGAAGTGGCATTTTGAACTCAACAGCACACTGACTGAAACAGATCTCGTCCAATTCTGTCGCTGGTGGTACAATTTTGTTTTGTTCACAATTTAAAAATAATTCCGACGCGTCTTAGTAACACGCACGTTATGTGAAGTGGTTTTGTCCAAATACACCAGGACTCAAGAATTGTAATATGCTTTACACCAGATGTGCTGACATTAGCCAGTTTTGAGGGGCGTGGCAGAATGGAGAGAACAGATTTCATTAGTATGACGACTGGGGAGAATGATCACTTCGAGTGAAGAAAAAAAAAAAAAAAAGATCCGTGCAATGTGGCACATGCATCAAACGCATCACGAAATACAAATACCGCCTACGGTCACTCAAAAATTGGAGGAGAAAAAACTAAGTAATTGAAATGAAATGAAATTAGAGCCACTGTGACATCACAATCTGGCAAAAGGGCAGCTCACAAAAGCTAGACGTGGTTCAATTCCGCACTTGATGGTGAGGCACGTACTCTAGAGACACACCTATTTGCATACAGAAATTAAAAAGTCCATTTCTCATCTTTTGTCCTCGTGGGAGCTCACTTCAGAGGTTCCGCCAGACTGGACGAGGCCATTTCTCCATCTCGGTGTCACACATGCTCATACGCTAAAGCATAGAAGCGATAGCGCCGAGCCCGCCAAGTCAGACGGCGATGGGACGGATTAAACGAGCGCTTGAGAATTGCTGACGAGACATAAAGCGACGCGAGTCACACGGGAGACAAACGGTACCTTTAAACGAGACATTTTGCCATTTAGTTTCCTGAGTATCCTAATATCAATGCCGGATCACAAATATGTGTGTGGTTCCCCATATATATTCTTGCGGTGGTGGGATGCAATTATCAGTGGTGGGCCGTCAAGGCCTTCTCTGCTGGCCTAAAATAATCAAGAAATCATGATCATATTCTTCACATTGATGTCTTATTATATCCTAGCGTTGAATTTTTTAAGTTAGAGTTTTTATCCAATCAGAATTCAGATCTCGTGTTGCCAGGCAGATTTGACAATACTGAGGCCTTCAGATACAATCGTGCGTCTCTTCTGTCAAATTTAATGAGCTCTCGGATTTGATAGACAGTTGCAATAGCCAATCAGATCACGGGTTGGTTACAGTGAGCCTTCTCGCTGGCCTTACGCTGAAGGTGATGAACGCGTTTTGTGATTGTTTACTCACTCGTGAGGGGGCAGCACTATGCGGAATCAACACACCCGGAAGTCGGAACTGGCGACCGTTCGAAAATCTAAAATATATTCTTGCTTTTTTTTAAACCACAATGGCCGAAGGAGGGAATTTAATTGCAGATGCGCTTGCGAGGCCATTTTCAAGACGGACCTTTCAAGAGAAATTAGGTCGCTCAGTACTGCGTAAGAGTGTTCCTGTATATTATTTGTCCAGCCGTGGTGTCATAAATGATGGTAATATGAGGCGGATTTATTCAAGTCGGACAAAGTACGATTTAACTGAAGGCCTTCGTGTGAAATGCACGGCCCGCCACAAGTCAAATTCATACGACTAAAACTGTTAGCGAAAGCTAATCTCTGCAAATACTGCAGATTTGCTTACCTGCTGATGATAGTGAATGTCATCTTTAACTCGTTCTTTCATTTTCCACTGACCTACAGTACATATTCATCAAGTATGTTTCTCAACGGGCTGGCATAGACGCTTGTCTGCAAAATGTAAACTTCTACGTAAGTGTAATGACAAACAGATGCCTGTAGATGGCGGCATTGCATCGCGCGGAACTCGAGACTGTAACAATTGTTAAGTAAAAGATATAAATTGAGCGCGGTCAGAGAATGTGCCACGATCATGTTAAAAAAGCCACTGACATTCATCACAATTTTTTATTTTTTTTTAACGCTACGATTGTACATCCAATAGGTACAACCGGAGAGATAATAACGTGTGATATGCAAACAGTGGGCGACCAAATCATGAGAAACAGCTCTCACATTAGGATGCAATGGGCGTGTTTTGAGTTGACGATCTCGCCTCTCATCGCTTCAAGCCTGCTTCACAAAAGACGTGTGCGGAGACAATGGCTGGAAGAGACACTTGGAAAAACAAGCGCTTTTGTGTTGTCTACCGCACCTGCTGTGCGCTAACAAAGCAATCACGGGGACGGTAACACAAAACTCTTTACTGTTTCAAGCAGTCAGGCGTGTGTAAGGATGTCGCATTCACTATGTAGCCTCATTAGCTTGGTTAGCTTCAAGCGCTGCTTCTCAATTATTTTTTGACACGCCCCCCCACCCCCCAAGCATGAAGAAAACATTTTGCCCCCCACACACCACCCACTCTCGCTCCAAGTATGAATAATAGCATTGTGGTTGCAAAACAAACCAACGTAGCGTCAATAATCGCTGCGCACAATGGGCAAGCAGAGCGCCACTGCCAACTACTGGAGTGGAGGTGCAATTACACTTTATTGGGAAAAAAAAGCATGTGCCCCATGCTCACACGTGCCCCCCCCAGCATCGCACCGCCCCCCCACCCCCCCAGGGGGGCCCGCCCCCCTATTTGAGAAGCAATGTCTTAAAGGAACTAAGCGTCCTGTTTGTAGCATTTTGGCTAACAAGCTAACATCATTTAGCAGCTGTTTTAAGATGATGATTTTTGACATTATCCCATGTAGCGCTGCACTATTTTGGGAAAAAATTATGTTGATTATTTATTTATTTATTTTTTTATCACGATGGTAATTCCAATTATTAATCATGTTTGTGGAAACAGCTACGTATACTTTTACTGGACAACTTTTCTTGTAAAGTTTTCAATGCAAAAGGATTGTTTAAATAAAAAAAAATAAAAAATACCCAAGCCTATCCCAACTGTCAGTAGGCGGGGCACACCCTCAACTGGTTGCCAGCCAATCGCAGGGCACACAAAAAACGAACAACCAATCACACTCATAATCTTAATCACACCTTGAGACAATTCATGCATGTTATTGGAATGTGGGAGGAAACCGGAGTACCCGGAGAAAACCCACGCAGGCACCGGGAGAACATGCAAACTCCACACAGGAAGGCCGGAGCCGGAATCGAACCCACAACCTCTGCACTGTGAAGCCATCGTGCTAACCAGTTGTACACCGTTCTTCCGTACTTTAATTTCCTTTTTTTTGGGGGGGGGGGGGGTGTTCACAATCCACCACTTTGACGGCACTAGGCGCTTTAAAGGCAATACGCACCATATCGGACGCATATTGGCGTACTGTACCCGATCTGAGCACAGCAGCCTGGGAGTGAATAGACACGCGCTCACGCGCACGCACGCACACACGCAGATTCCAGACAGGGCTATGTCATGGCCAACACCGTGCGCCATATTGGAGCAGCAGACTGCTCACATCACATCACAACACAACGCGCACCGGAGGAGGAAGACAAGCGGCATCAACATCCGATTCAAAACGAAATAAAAATAAGAGGGATGGTGATGATGATGATGATGATGATGATGAGGAGGAGGGTGGTGCTGATGCTGAGACAAACACACGCGAACACACACTCATCTCTCAGCATCACAACAGATCGATATGACATGATGTCCGGTTACACCTGTGCAAAAATTGGGATTTTTTTTTTGGGGGGGGGGGGACCCAACGGCACGCTTAATTTTTCATTTTTGTCACAGTTAAAAAAAAGAAGCAAAATCACGACTTACTCGGCTCCGGTGGTTGATCCGTTGCCCTTCTTCTTTCCACACACGCACCCCCCACCCACCCAAAAAAAAAAAAAAAAAACAAAGAGGGGGAAAACACGCGTGGTGTTTATTTCTCCCTCTCCTTCTTCTACTCCGTCTTACAAGCTCCCCTCTTCTTCCTCCTCCTCCTCCTCCTCCTCCTGCCCCTCGCCCTCCCTCCTGTGCTTCCTCGTCCTGGAGGTGATGCTGGTCGTGCGGGTGCGCGCGCGCTTCTCAGGCCGACTGTGGTGGCGACACCCCCGCGGCTCTGCGCCTCGACAGAGCTCCGAGCATGGGCGGCGGTGTGGAAGCAGGTTGTAATGTTGTTCGTGCGGAGGGAGGGACGGAGGGTGGGAGGGAGGACGTATGCGGGGAAGGGAGGTGAAATGGAGATGCAAGAAGAGGAGGGAGGAGGGGGAGGAGATTAAAAAAAGAGGGAGGGGGAGGGGGAGGGAGGGCTGGGGACGGCCCTCGGAATAATAAGGCGTTTCTTGCTATGCTCGTGTTGTGTTCATCCAAAAGATTCTTGTGGGATCAACTGCAGCTCTGTTTGGAAAACGGGAAAGGGAAAATAAGATTGTTTAATTGGGGATTTGGCGCCCTCTGGTGGACGAAAATATCAAACACGATGTCAGTTTGACAAAAAAATAAATCTCAACGATCTTTTTTTAGCTTATCCTTTTTATATAACAGACATTTTTTTGTAATATATATACTTAATTATCCAAGACTGGCGCTCAAACGAGACTTGCACATGCATTGATAATCCAGCAGAGGGAGCCATAGTTCAAGAATGAAAGTGCAACTAAGCTGCTGCTGATGCTGCTCTTCCGGGTTTAATATCTATTTTGTATGGAACCACCTCGGGAGGGCGGTGGGGCCAGGGGGTACATTTTTGTGAAGTATCAATTGTTAACTATTTTACTGTCAGTCCTTCTCATAGAATTCAACTCATTTTGCCTCATTTGCAATATGTACTGCGGATAGAAAAAGTTTACACACCCCTGTTGAACTGAGACCAAGATAAATCATTTCAAAACATATTCTATCATTAATGTGACGAAGGACAACTGTTTTTACTTGCGCACTGAGAAGGATAAAACAAAATCAATTGACTTGTTCAGCTCATATAGTACCACTAATTAATAATGGTGGGGGGGGGAAAGCCTTGGAATGATTTATCTTGGCTTTAATTAAAAAAAAAAAAATCACCATGAATTAAAACCTTAACCGGGGTGTGTAGACTTTTTATAAAATAAATAAATGGCTCTCGGTCTAATGTGGGCAAAGCATGGTGTCAAATTAAACGATCGTAAGAGGATTTAGGCCGTTAGAAAGGGGGTGTGAGGGCCAATTCGTTGCCACTTTAATTCTTATTATAATTTCGCCGTGTATTTTTGTTTAACATACCTCAAGGGAGAAAAATTGCATGGCTCATGTCCTACAGGAAAGCCTTTTTTGAGCTTTTCTGTAAAAGCTGCAAAATACTGGACATTTTTCCCGCCCAGACGATCAAAGGCAAATTAGTTTAAATTAAAGCCATGATGTGGCCGTGATGTTATGTCACGGCATCGTCGTAAAGCATTTAGTCAGCCAATCACGTTGCATTCAGGCATTTTCAAATTGCAGCCAATGGCAGGGTGTTATCGGGACTAGATCTGGAGATTGAAATAGGCATTTGCGCCGTTGTGGGAGTGAACACAGCAGACCTGATTTTCGGTCAGTTGATGCGGCTCTACTCTTTCCTTTAACATAATTTACTCCAACACCCGTATATACCTTTCAGCACTGCATGTCTCTCTCTCTCTCTCTCTCTCTCTCTTTCCGTCTCTCTCTCTCTCTCTCCGTCTCTCTCTCTCTCTCTCTCTCCGTCTCTCTCTCTCTCTCTCTCTCTCTCTTTCCGTCTCTCTCTCTCTCTCTCTCTCTCTCTCTCTCTCTCTCTCTCTCTCTCTATATATATATATATATATATATATATATATATATTATACACCTTGCATACATGTTTTTGAAGCACTGGCGCAATGTGCTACCTTGCAGAATCAAATTGACCTTTTTAACTGTCGGGGCAGTCTCAGAGAGTGGGAAAGTGAAGTTCCAAGTCTGGTCTCTTGAAATTTGAATATTTGGCTCCCACAAAGGGAATCTACGGGGTTGGCGGGAGCTAGGCACGGCGGAGGAGAAGGCTGGTATGCATTGTGCAGGAGATTTATGGAGGTTTTCGTATAAGAATGTGATTTGGGAGCGGCGTGTATCAGAGACAGTGCACACATCATCACACGCCCTACAGCCATTTTCACTGCGCACACACACACACACACACCCCCACACACACACACCTTTTTTTTCTCACAATCACGATAAACACTGTTGACAGATGAGGGTCAGACATGTTTTTTTTGACAAACAGAGCAAGGAGGTCGTACGTGACGAGAAAGAGGTATTCGGTGCTTTTTCAAATGTGTTTATGTCTCGATTATGTACGGCCCCTCCAAACCGGCAGCCCTCGGGCCCAGCTCAGCACTCGGCTTCTTATCTCCCTCTCAGAAGCCTCGGTGAATATGAATAAACATAGAAGAAAAAAGACCAAAGTGCCCCCTCCCAAAATAAAAATAGTTGCGGAGAAAATGGAAGGGGGTTGGTGTGAAAATGACAGAAGGGTTGGGGGGTGGGGTTCAGATAGGACCCAGAATATGAGAAAATGTCTCCTGGATTGCTGTGGATGACATTTTAACTGATAAGTTGGCCAAGTTTGTGACCACCCTCATGACTTTTCCCATTTGAAATACTGTAATAACATAAGGTGAATTCAGAGATTGGTTTTGCAACACCAAAGCACCCCCCCAACAAAAATATTTATGTTTTAAAATAAAGAAAATAGCACTCTATATTATATATTAAAAAAATAATAATTTTAATCAAATAAAATGTAAAGAATTAAATAATTTTAATTACGTTTTAAAATAAAGAAAATAGCACTCTATAATATATATTAAAAAATAATTTTAATCAAATAAAATGTAAAGAATTAAATAATTTTAATTACGTTTTAAAATAAAATAAAATAGCACTCTCTAATATATATTTAAAAAAAAAAAAATTTAATTAAATAAAATGTAAAGAATTAAATAATTTTAATTACATTTTAAAATAAAGAAAATAGCACTCTATAATATATATTAAAAAATAATAATTTTAATTAAATAAAATGTAAAGAATTAAATACTGCATGATTAGTTCATTGCGACACATTGTGTTGTGTGCGACCTGGCCACTAGGGGCAGCATAATACACTCATGCGCACATAGACTCAGAAGAGTTTCACATCAACTTAGAAATAGTCAGTAAGATGCCGTACATAGTCACGTATGCTTCCGAGGATTGTCATACGGTCTGTCGACATGCGTCTTTTGCGTTTTGCATTTGCACGCCCCCCCCGCCCAGCAAGAAGAAAAAAATTCACGCCCTCACCCCACCACCCACTCTCCACCGCAACTATAAATAATATAATTTTCATTGCAAATTAAACCTACAGAGTAGAGTTCATACTTGCTGCGCTCAATGGGCAAGGATAGCGCTACTGCCACCTACTGGAGTGGATGTGCAATTACACTTTATTGTAGAAGGGCGGAAAATAAGCATGTTTCCCAGGGTACCACATGCCCCCCCTCCCCAATGGGGGTACGCCCCACTATTTATTTATTTTCTCAACAGTCTTTTCTCTGCCAAACTGCCGCTTGTTCGGACTTGAGCTCCATTCATTTTTGCTCAAAGACCATTTTGTGACTTCAATCCGCCCAACGTGCACGTTGGAGTGAATATCAAATACAATTTAGTCATTCGCCATTCACGTCCGGCTTCGTGACGCTTTTTTCTGCCGCCGCATGTGAATGCAGAAAAGTACAAAGACGGGAAGAAGATGGAGAATAGAGAGGCTTTATCCTGTTGTGTACACATCAAGCAGCTCATTACAAAAAAGTGCACAATCCTCCAACACAAAAACGCACCCACGCAAGAGGCTGAAAAAAAAAAAACGAGTTTGAGATGATCCACGCAAAGCTGACATTTTTACACCGACCGAGCAGGTCGACGGCAAACCTGGACACATTTTGGCACATTTCCGGCTCATGCCATCTGTGACACGTCAGCGCCATCTCCTTCAGGGTTTCAAAACCCCAAAGTGAAAAAATTGCTCAATTTGAATTCAAAATTGAGCGCCGTCACTCTGCTCGTTTATTCGTGATCAGTATTCGTGAATATCCGTTGTAGGGGCGGTGGGGCCTGGCATATTTTTCTGCTGTTTGAATCACAAATTTGAAAATGGTTTGTTTTTACATAGTCAGGATTGAAAATATGAAAGCATTCTCATTTGAATCCTTTTAACTCATTCACGACCAGCTCAGGTAAAAGGAATGTACTTTTTGACGGCGATATCCGTCAATGGCAATGAATGGATCTTGAACCATTTCAGGCTAATTATTTTAACGTTAACATTTTTTCCTTGACAACTCAGACACATTTTGGTGTGTTTTAGCATCCTTGGCCCCCACCAAAAAAAAAAAAAAAAATTCAGATTCATTCCTTTCTCCTCTTCCTTCCACCGTTCTCATTGTGCAAGCCGTCTTTGGCTTCATCCCATCTGTTGTTTGCATTCCGTCTTTGCTCAAGCGCCGCGCTGCTTCAATGAGTCCGTGCAAGCGCTTGCTCCAATTGTCTTTTTTTTTTGTTTTCGGAACTCCGAAAGAGTCAGCTACATCGGGATGCGTCTTTAGTCTCCCGTTTGTCACACATACGCGATGGATCACACGCTCCGATTTGCTCATTAAAACGATGCTCCCTTGCCAAGCACGAATAGAAACGTCTCGAGTGACGTTTGCGTTTATGCCACGACTCATCGTTGTTTTGAACGTCTCCGAGCAGACGTCAGTTCACCCCCCTCAACGTTTTGACGGCTAGGAGTGAAAGTGGGTCAGATGTTTTGTTTTTTTTTTAAGCGAGAGCGTAAACCTCTGCCAAGAGCTTCCGTGGAGACGTCTATCTGACATGCTTCCTAGACAGGAGTCAGCCGAGTACGTCCAGTAGACGACATGGCGGGACTTAAACAATCGCCTTCCTTTTTTCTTCCAATTCAAATTGAAGAATGAAATCAAAAACATTTCACAATTTAGCAATTCCTCTTTTCACTCATTTAATCCCAGACATTTTCACTCGCGGAAATCCCTCTATTCCAGCGTTTTCCTGGATTTTGACTCATTTTGCAAGACCAAAAAAATGACGTATAAATACGTCTTTGGAAGGTGGGGACTACGGTTTTGAAAACGTATATGTATGTCTTACGGATTGAATGAGTTAATGTTGCCTTGAAATGTTCAAAATGACCACTAATTGGCCACTTAAAACCAAAATGGCAGACCTCCTAAATCGTTCCAGGCGTTGCATCTTGAGACATTTTTGTGGGTCTACTCACGATAGACTTGTCTACCGAATTTGACTTTATGATACAAAACGGGCTTCCTGGGCTGAAATGGCTAAAAATGACCGTAGAATAGCCGCTTCATACCAAAGTAGCAAACTACTTGCGTTTTTGTGGGTCTCATTCATGCTAGACATGCCAACCAAATTTTTTTGTTTGCTGTGTCAAACTGGTTCCGATCTTGTGGACTTAACATTTCAGTTTCTTGTATTTGGCGAGTCATCAAATTTTACTGACACGCTCCACCCGCACAAAATAACAAAAACTAAAATATTTCACAATTTAACGTCGCACATCTATCAAGCATGCAAATTTGGTAACAATTGTCCAAAACATCGACAGAAGTTCCTTAAAGGTTACAAAGAAATGTCCAAAATGAAATTGGCACGTCAAACCGAGAAAGACTTCCTTTGTCTTCTCAGGTTTGGCTTCTTGAGACATTTTTGTGGGTCTACTCATGTTAGTTGTCCACCAAATTTCATGTTCTTAAATGAAACGAGCATCGATTGCTCAAACGGCGACGAACGACCCTGGAATAGCCGCTTCCAACCAAAAAAAGCAAACTTGCGATATGCGTAATTTATTTGGTGGGTCTGTTCATGACACACCTGCCAACCAAATTTTATGTTGCTCTGTGAAACTGCCTATTTGCTGCAAACCAAACCGGCAGACACTGCGTGTCTTTTTAGTCATAGATTCTCGAGATTTTTTTTTTTTTTTTTTTTGGGTCTACTCACGATAGACTTCCCAACCAAATTCCATGTCATGCAAAACAGGCTGAGGGGGTTGAATTTTCCCCAAATTCTACTATCTTGCGTCGTCTCTAACATGAATAGGTGAGGCGGGGTGAGGAGCAGTGCATGAACGAGGTCGTAGTCGTACTACGTACACACATTAGGCCCAATTAGTTTGCTCTGATAACTGTGTCAGTGTTTTACTCGGCACTGTAAAGCCTTGAGGGTATTGAAGGCAAGAACTGTACAGCCTTATTCATGCATGTGAGGCCACAATCACGTTTAGACCAATCACGCTGAAATAGTATAGAACGGTTCTCCTCATACATGTCTGACTCAGACTTGAAAGGTAGAATATTTTGTATTTTTTAGTACAAATGTTCGGATTTGGAAATTGTGAAACAATGAAATTGATGGGCGACTCGTGTTTCGCATGAAGTCAGCTCGGCCATTGGATGAAATGGATCGCTGGCAATGGAATTATTTTGTTTTGTTTTCACTTTATGGCTAGATGAATTATTTATTTAAATAAGGTTGCATTATTTTCATCAAGGTAAATTAAATATTTGTTATAAATGTGTATTCTTTACTCATTTTTTTTTGGTTACATAATCACAAATATGTACATTTTTGGGCAATTTGAGTTTAAATTGTTAGAACTTTATTTAAATCAGATTTTCTGTGTTCTCATAAACCAACACTGTAAAGCCAAAAATTAAAAATGTTGTTTTCCCACCATTTTTATCCCACTCAAAAATAAAAACAAATACATTCTTTTTTTTTTTCTGAACAAATTCCCATAATAAAAATGTGTTACAGCTTAAAAAAATTACTAAAATAATTTTAAAAAATTTCAAACAAATACACTCCCCACCCAAAAAATAACTAAAATAAAATAAATCTAATGGTAACCAGCTAGACTTCATAAGCAGGCAAAACAAGAAATATTGTTATGTTAATTTCATTTAATAAATATGGTTACTCGTGATTTTTAGCATTTAGCAATTAGCAATTAGACCCCAGAAATATTCCAACTATTACGATCACTGTCAAAACTAAAAACATGGCATAACTCGGGGAACGTGACCAACACAGACAATGAAAAGCTCAACCTGACAGCAGGGAACGACCTTAAGTACAAAACAAACTGACGAGACAACCGGGTACACCTGGACAAGACAAAAATGGCTGGAGGGAGCTGATTGGTTGCTGATGACAACCAAACGAGTAGACAAGACATGAACACGTTACAGAGGAAACAAAGACAATCGATTGAAAACGAGGCAAAAGTCCACAAAGACAAATCTTTTTCTGAAGTTGGGCACTCACTGTACTTTACGTTGACCTCTACCAAAGCTAGCTACTTTTTCGTAAACAGAACAAAGATTTTTAATCAAATGGTCTTCAACGTTTGACCGCTTCCGTAAGCTAGCACGATTAGCTTGTTAAAAGTACACCGAGCGATGTAAATCTGCCGAGTTTGAAATGAAACTCCTTGAAAAGAGCAAGGTGCCTTGCGGGGTGAAGAGCGGCTCATAAAAGAGGCTCTCAGATGGGCCGTAACCGCCTCGCGAGGACATTTATCACCTGCGCCCGTGCCGGATGAGTGGGCCGTTCGACACTATTGTCGGGAAAATTGCAGACGGGGGGGGGGGGAAATGTAGCGCTAGCAGCGCTAATTTGGAGAACTGAATAATGCAAAAGCATGTGCTAGCATTTAATATCTCATTCAAATCATTTTTCTGCTAATTATGCCAACATCCTCAAGATCCGGGAGATATCGCCATTTTTCTTTCTTATTTCGATTTTATACAAACGGGAAGGGTTGAAAAATGATTCAATTCAATTTTATCAGTCAAATAATCAAATGGACATACACCAATTCTTTCAAATTGCTGCAACTGACCCCAGTGAATTCTGCCCGGCAACACACCAGCCAATAGATCGGCGCTTATGAGTGAATTATTTTTTTTTTGCGTGTGATGTCATTGCCCATGATTTCAAATAGGGAAAAAAATACATATTCGACTTGGCGGTTGCACTTTACCAGGCAAAATGTCACATGAAACGCTAATAGAAAATTGTGACTTTAATAGGTTGTTAATTTAATTATTATTATTATTATAATTTTAAACAGGACATTCTTCAAGTAACCCAAAAATATGTGCGGTTCTTCTTAGCTCAATGCGGGAAATCCCCCCCCCCCCAAAAAATAAATAAATAAATAAATAAATAAATACATGAATAAAAAATACCAGGGAAAGCAGACTAACATAACATAAAAAAGAAAAAATTAATTCCTTCTAGGACAAAATAGCCCCAGGGGATTGATAATGCGTGTCCGTGGTGAAAAGAATACAAAATAAAAGTGTATGCAATATGTTGACATTAAAAGATGATATTTTATGATTTAAAAAAAAAATATATATATATATTTACAGGTTAAGGAGTTGTGTTCATGTCATTTGTATTTCTCCTAAATATTTAAAAAAAAAAAAAGCATGTTTTATTTATATTAATTTTCCACATTTGGAGCAAATCCACACACAAGGACATGCTAACATACAAAACGAGACCAAAATGTGTTCCTAACTGTACAAAATAGCTTCAGGGCTGAAAATTGTTCATGAAAATATAATTGCACTTGACTGCGGTGTGTCGGGTGACCGGCTTTGCAAAAAAAAAAAAATTTAAAAAAGGACCGAAAATCATTTTGTATCAAATTGGATATAAAAACAAAGACAAGCGCATCCATGTCTTTGTTGCTTATGCTAAAAATATCCGGCCCAAGATAAATAAATAAACAGAGACATAAATGGAAAAATGACTCCTCCCATTGATTGCGATGACTGTAAGAAGGACGGCGGTGACCCAATTTGGATCGCCTTTCCTCACTTGGGGGATAACGAGCGGGAAGCGAAACAACACATACTGAAGCTAACGATCATCTCTGCAACAGAGTCATAAAAAAACTAAACAAAAAAAAAAAGCTTATTTGCAGACCTGAAATGATTATTAGTGTACAGACACACACGCACGCACACACGCACGCACACGTGCATATGAGTCATGGCGGGGCCGTCTGACCTCATCCTCAGGCCGACGTCGTGCACACCATCTGCACCGTTGGCTCTTTGCTTCCCTGCCCTGAGCACACAATGTAACACACACACACACACACTCACACACCCGCACAACGTACGCGTTTGTGCAAAGTTCACACATGCAGAAATAAAATCTGTGAAATGTGCATGCACGGAGCAGCAAAAATCCACCCGACTGACTGATGTCACGAGCCAAAGAATGACACACATCCGAGTGGACGCAGCTGGAGGGCACACATGACGGATGGATGGTTTGTGTTACATATTTTACATTTGATTGATTTTTAGTGCTTTGATCAGTTACTTTTATATTAATTAAATTAAAATGATTATTATCCATTTAATCTTTTTTTGTTTTATTTTTTTTAATTACAATCATTCTACCTTCTATTCAATTTCCTTATTTTAATTAATTTTGAATAATAATTTAAATAAATATTTAAATAATAATTTTAATAATTTTGTTGTCCAGAAAAGGCCAATGGAAATAAAAACACCAGGAGATTTCAAACAAAAAAAATTCTTGGTCAATGAGATTCAAGGTAAAAAAAAAATGAAAAAAAAAATGAACAGAAGCGAAACTATAGTTGTAAATTTGCATATATCTTTAGCTTGCTCCGGTATGCATTACCCCAAATCCTCTATAATTTTTTTTTTATTTCCTTTTTTATGCAAGCTTACTCTGAATATAACCACACAGTTAGAGCTGCTGTTACAATTGACCGGCCAAAGACTACAAAACGCAAATGTAAATTACAAAGTAAGACAAGGTCAAGCCCGAGTTAAGAAGTCGTTCCATTTTATTCAACAAGATTATTATTATTGTCACACATCAACACAGATAGAAAACGTAGCCCGTAAAAAAAAGGGCAGAAAAGATCAATAACAGTAGTTATAATATTAAGGAAGTCATTTTTTTTTTTTACATTTAAAAAATGAGACGTACAATACTCAAAATTACAAAAAGAAATGCATCAATGGCTTGTTAAATAAGGTAAGGGTGAAGACCTGAAGGAAAACACACACGCTACGCAAAGTGAGGCGCTCCTGTGAGAATTTAGAAGGAAATTGCACAAAAAGTTAAGCGCTGTTAAAAAAAAAAAAAAAAAAAAAAAGAGAAATTTGGACATAAAAATGCTTTTTTTCTGCCATTTTTTAAATTTTTTTATTTGATTTAGGAATAACTCATTCACGAGCAGCCAAGTTAAAAAAAAAAAAAAAATGGCTCTTTGACGTCTTTAGCCGTCAATGGCAGTAAATGTGTTAATTTCAAACAAATAACTAAAATCGTAAAAAAATAAATAAAATAATCATAATAAATAAAAAATAACTTGACTTTTTTAAGTGAGCCGCAAAATCCGTCCGATTTCCGCAATGGGCAATTTTTGTGCAAAATCCTACTCTTAAAAAAAAAAAAAAAAAAACTCAGCGAGAACATGCTCACGTGTAACGCCGCACAAAACGCATTCCATTCGTACCCATTTGTACAAAATTGCTTCATGGGATCGTTTAAAAAAATGTTTTTTGTTTCCGCTGTTCATGAAAATCCCCGCCAAAAATTAAAGCACTTGTCGACGGATGTTGGATGAAACAATTCGCATGGAGTAAGCTTAAGAGTTAACTTTATACAACAAAGTTGAAACGTTCAGCAGGAAGCCGATTAATCGGTATTTTCTAAATAATATATTACCACATTATACAGGAAATATTGCATTTTTTTTATTGAATTCAATTTCCATTTATGATTTTTAACTTGCATTAATTTTTCATTTAGCTCATTTAACCTTTTTTTTTAAATTTTTTTTTTAAGCACCACTTTCCAATCGAAGCAGCTTTAGTTAACTCATTCCCGACCAGCCCAGGTAAAATGAGCGCACTTTTTGGCGTCTCTACCCGTCAATGGCAGTGAATGAGTTTTAATGATGTTTTCATGTTCTTACAACAATGGCCAAGGTTCGATGGAATTAAAAAAAAATGGATTTTCCGTTTGTATTGTCAAAAGTTTGGAAAAATACGGAATGCTTTCGACTTATCCCGACTCGTCTTGAGTCGCTTCGTCCTGATCAATAAAAAGACACAAATACACAAAGAAGTGTTTTTGTTGTTGTTTTTCCTCCCCCAGTCCAGACGTGAATTATGCTCGCCATAATAGTTTAGTACTGCGGTCTGGAGTTTCGGTTTAGAGTTCGGCGTCCAACGTTAGGAGGTTGGTGAGTAAGAGTTAGCAGAACAGTTTTATGAGGATTAGGGTTGAAGGTTTGAGTTCGGTTTTAGATGTTAAGGTTTAGGAAACCGTTTAAGGTAAGATCTTTAGTTTAGAGCAGGCGTGGGCAAACTACAGCCCGGGGGCCACTTACGGCCTGTTAAAGTTTCAAAACTTGAAAAAAATCAAATGAATAAACCGTATTAATGTTTTATTTTCTAAATATTTTGGTTTTTCAAAGACATATATATGGTTGTAATGCTTTTGTTCACTTTCATTTCAAATTAAATGTATATTTTTTTTCTCTGATGAGGTGAGGTTACCAAGACACTCCATCCATCTGCTCCTGGTCCGGCCCCTCTGTCAAATTTTAGAACCCATTATGGCCCACCAATCAAAAATTTTGCCCACCCCTGGCTTAGAGGTTGGGGGTCTAGGGTATTTTTTAAGATGTAGATGTAAGGTTTATGGATTCTGATTGGGCTTCAGGTTAGATTTAAAAATTTTGTGTCAAGATTAGAGTATAAAGTCTAGGATTGGATTTCGGGTTATCGTTTAAGGTTACGTCAAGTTTGCCATGAAGGTATCTGGTTTTGAAGTTTAGAGTTGAGATTTAAGCTTGAGGGTTAAAGTTGAATTTGGGTTTATAGTTAGGAATTTGGGGTGACACGTTTCTAGGGTTAGGGTTCGTATCTTAGAGGTTGCGTTTCAGGTCAGGAGTTTGGGTTTGGGATGTTGGATTTCATGATCAAGAATTTTGTTTAAGGTAGCTACTACGGTTAAGGTTTTGAGGTTTAGGGTCTAGGGTTGGGGGTTAGGTTGGTCCATCTGGATTTGGTTGACAGCATCCACATTTCTGGTTAGGGTGAGAGGTTTGGTTTCTAGGGTTGGTGGTATTGTGAGCCTGATCCATGTGGATTCAGTTGATAGAATCCTCATTTATGGTCTGGGTAAGGGTCTCAAGGCTTTGGGGTTGGGCTTATCAACTTGGATTCGCATGATAGCATTCACTCTTGGCCAAACAAATTGTACAATCAGAGAAATCTTGCCAGCGAGGGTTACAGCAGAACCGAACGTTAAGTATGGCCACATAGACCGAAAACCATCTGCATGAGACCCAAAGACCTGAGCCGGACCAACAGAATCGAGTTGGCAAGGTGGTTCGTTTGAGGCCGTGAGCCACTCCAGGACGCCTGGATCGAGATGTGCCGCTTTCTTCCTCATCCTGGCATGCATATTAGCCCAGATCAAGCTTCAGTCATCGAGTGAGACGACTCCCCAGAAGGATGCAGGCTTGGAAGTTAAGGATCCACAAAAAAAAAAAAAAAACGTTACGGGAGCAAACAACAAAAGCTGGCAGCCGACAAGCAGCTGCAGTCGTTTTCTGGAACGCCTGCGTTGCCCGCGGTTGTTTTGTTTTCCTCGTCCTTCTTCGCCCTCTCGGAGGAAAACAGATTGAACAAATCGGCGGCCTTTCCGAGTCCTATCTCCTCCTTCAGCTGCAGACGCTTTTCCAGATGGGAATTCTTGTTCTCCCTTTTTATTCCTTGGCTTTGATCTCCTTTCTTATCGTCTGACAGCTGATGGACGGGATCGCATCGAATCGCTTTTGCTTGAGTGTTCCCGTGGATTTCAATCAAAAATGCCATTGGAAGTCCTTTAAAAAAAACAGTCGACATCCTGCTCAGTTTGACCTGGCTTTTTGTTGGAGTCCTCAAATTACGAACCGTCCAATTTAGCCTCAACCAGCAGTCCATTGGACATTTGGTACCAGGCTGAATGAGGCTGAACAAAAGTTTTTGGGGAAGATCGCAGTTTGAACGAACCTCTTGAGCTTCTTCAAAAATGTGACAGTACCGATATTCATGAACAGTGAACATTTGCACAGATAGCAAATGTTGTGTTCTTGTCGGGGTTTGTTCAAGCTCACAAACGCTCGTCAGATTTTTGTCTGGGGTTTAAAATCCAGTAAAACTGTTGCTTAACATCATGTGAAAGTTTGGCGAATGTTTTTCAACCTTGAACAAACCCTACCGTGATCGCGCGTTTCGCAACCTTTGCCATAGTCGCAAATGTTCGCCTCTCACCGGGTTTAACCGACAATCAGGCAGTCCTGCTTCCCAAAAAAAAAGTGCTTATTTCCCTAACCCAGGGGTGGGTAAACTTTTTGATTGGCGGGCCACAATGGGCTCTAAAATTGGACAGAGGGACCGGACCAAGGGCAGATGGATGGAGTGTTTTGGTAACCTAAACCTTATCGGAAAAATACATTTAATTTGAAATGAAGGTGAACAAAAGCATTACAACAATATATATGTCTTGGAAAAAACAGAACAAGGTTTATTCATTTAATTTTTTTCATATTTGGCGGGCCAGATTAAAACATTTAACGGGCCGCATGTGGCCCCAGTCCGCAGTTTGCCCACACTTTGGGTTAGGGACCCCCAATCTCTGTGAATCGTGACTTTCGTGATTGGACGCAAGTAACACACTTTCAGTGTCATTTTTCCGAATTACCCCAAGACGGGACCAGCAAAATGGTTCGAGCTGTATCTTGATTTCACCTGCTTCTCGGCGGATCTGCGAAAATATTGCTTCACGTGAATCGCTCCTGTGACGCAGTTGCGCGAGGAACCGCCGCACTATAGCATCCGCTCGTTCTGCAGTGCCTTGTAGTAGTGCTCCTGCTCGGCATGGCTGCGAGCCGACACGGACGGCCGGCGGGGCAGCGTGGACGAGCGGGACAGCATCTGGTCGTCCATCAGCAGGTCAGGGTGAGGCGGAGGGGGGAGCATGGCTGAGCAAGACGGGTGAGGAGGGGGTGGCGGTGGCATGGAAGAGGCCGGGAGTGGAGGAGGTGGCAAGGGGGACGACACCTGAGAAGGCGGGTGAGACAGGAGGGAGGTGTGAGGGGGCGGCGGCGGAAGATGGGGCGAGGACAGCTGGGGTGGGGGAGGGAGGGGGGAGGAGGAGCTCGGGTGCGGCGGGGGTGGGAGCTCCGGCGTTTCGCCACCCAGCAAATCCTTTTTTACCGGGAGCGTCCGGTAGTCGCGGTACAGCGGAGCGTTGTCCTGCCCTCGCAGCACGCCGCAATGTTTATCCAACGCGGCGGCGTCGCCGGCCATCAGGTTGCCGCTGATGGTGTTCCTCCACTCCCACGGCTTCCCGTTGGAGGCCGTCACCCGCACCACCGGGTGGTGGGGTGCGTGGGCATCAATGGTGACGATGCTGCCGCTGCCGGCGATGCTGCCCGGGTTGCTGCCCATGCAGCTGTCCCGGTCCGAGTGGATCCGGTAGTAGGGCGACTCGGAGCAGTTGGAGCCGCCGCCGGAGGAGGAGCCGCCGCCTTCCAGAGGGGAGCCGCCGAGGCTTTGCTGCTTGGACATTGCCATCACCTGCAAGGGACGAGGACACCAATGAGTTGTTTTTTAATCATGTGGAGTCCGAGCGGGATTTGAGTGAAGGGGAGGGTAAACCCCGCACTTGTCGTTCGCAGGACATGTCACGTTATATCTGAGGGCACACAGAAAAAACAACTGCACACGAAAAAGTTTGAACCCAAAGTCAAAAATTGTGGGGCACAGGCAGACCACACCCTCAGCTGGTAGTCAAGCACAGGGCACTTAAAGACAACCAATCATTTACATTCACACAGTGATGGGCGGTCTTCTCTGCTGGTCTAACATAATCAAGAGCTCATGATCATATTCTTCACATTGATGTCATATTATATCCTAGTGTTGAATTTTTAGTTTAGCGTTTTTATCCAATGAGAATTCATCTAGATTGTGTTGCTAGGCAGATTTCACAATACCGGGAGCACGCACTATTCGTCCGAGGCCTTCAGATGCAATCGTGTGGGCGTCTGTTCATTGTCTCAAAGGGGCTTTACAGTTGATAGACAGTTGCGACAGCCAATCAGATCACAAGTTGATGACAGTAAGGCCTTCTCGCTGGCCTTACGTTGAAGGTGATGATGCCGTCTTGTGATTGGATACTCACTCGTGAGGGGGCCGGAAGTCGTTACGGGCGACTGTTCGGAAATCTAAAATATATTCTTGATTTTTTTAAACCACAATGGCCGAAGGAGGGAAAAGTGTGGATTTAATTGCGGATACGCTTGCGAGGCCATTTTCAAGACGGACCTTTTGAAAGGAGATTGGTCGTCCAACACTCACTCAGTACCGTGGTGTCATAAATGATGGTAATTTATGCAAGTCGGACTTCACTGAAGGCCTCCGTGTGAAATGCACGCCCCGCCACTGCATTCACACCAACAGGTTGTCCAATTTAGTGTCAAAATATCAGGAGAAAACCCACTTGATGGAGAAGAAACTCCCCAGAAACGCTGATCTGATTCTGATTCCGCATCTCGACCTCACCTGAGTGACTCTTGGCTGAGCGGGCGGCTGAGCGGCCGGCGTGTTGGGCACTCTGGGCGTGGACACGGCAATGGGCCCCACGCTGGGCTCCTTCGCGCCGCTCCTCTCCGCTTCGGTGAGCGACAGCCACTTGGCGCGGGTCTTGGCGCTCTTGGGGGAGACGGGCGGCGGACGCGAGGCCTCCTCAGGGATGTGGACCAGCGGTGGAGACACAACCATCCGGGCGGCGGTGGGCGTCGCCGTGCCTTTGTTGGCCTGTACTTTGGGGTAGAGCGAGGACGGCACCCCCTTGTCGCCCGCCTCATCGGGCGCGTCGGCCACCTCCGACCCTTCCTCTCCTTCATTCTCATCTCGGGAGCTTTGACTCCTCAGCTCCAGAGAGCGCTGCTTCCATTCGGACACCAGTTGTCGGGATCGTTGTGGGTCCAGGGGCACGTGGAAGGTCATGTGGCGCTGCGAATTGGGCGGCTCGTCTGAGGGCGAGATGGGGCTGTTGCCGTTGGCCACCCGGGGCAAAGTGTTGCTGAACGTCACCATGGTCTCCTTGCCCATGGGCCCGCGGGTGGCCAGGAGCTCCACGTCGGCACTGGCTCGCTTCAGGGACGCCAGGGAGGCTTTCTCGCGCCTCACCTTGCTGCGCGCCCCCGAGCCCATGGCCACGGCCAGCTCCTCGCGGCTTTCCGACACCCGCGGCGTTTTCCTGTAGAGGGAGTCGTGACTGCGCTGACTCAGCACCCTCAGGGTGTCCTTGTGCGACGCCGCCGACATTTTGGGACGAGGCGAGGAATCTTCTTCGGATGCTTTGAAGTTTGCCACGGCGTACACAGCCTGGAGGGAGACGGACACGACATCAGAGGCAAAGTCGTGACGTTTAATACAGAGGAGTGATCGTATTACAATTTGGTTGTTGGCAGCTCTCATTGAGCCCGATGAAATCTGCCTAGCAACAGGAACCCGTGCAATTCCGATGTTGAGTCACTTTTTGAATTGTTGTTTTTTTAAAGGTAGAAAATGATGTGTAATCTTCCTTCCATGTCTGCTGAATGTTCTAGGCTGATTAAACTTGACGGAGGGGCTACCATTTTTTCATGTCGCACAACCAAACACATTTTTGCTTTTTACATATTCTTCTTCTGCTTTTTTTCCTGATGAATATCAATTGCAAATATATAAATGAAGTTAAAAATAAATGAATTTGCTGTCTATGCAGTTTTGCATTAATGTTGAAAAAAATACAACTTATTTATTTAAATATTTCTCAACTATTTATTATTTATTATTTATTTTAAAAAAGGTCACTAGTATCATTCTTATTATTGTTAATATTATTATAAAAAATAATGCAGTTAATTAATGTGCAAAAGAAATTGAATACTTTATTTTTGCAGTTTAGTACCATCATTGCTGGTTAAAAAAATAAATAAAAAAAGGAAATTATTCAGATATTTTTTTTAACAAAAAACAACAAACAACCCAAAAAGATTAAAATTGGAAGTTTGAAAAAGAAATCAAGAATGTGCAGTTTTGAAAGAACAACTTCTTGTTTTATTATATATTTTTTTTAACAAAATAGAATAAGAAAAATAAAAAGGAATAAAAATTGAAAGTTTAAAAAAAAATCTTTCTATAAAAATGCAATTAGAAAAAAGAAGGGATAAAGAAGTTAAAAAATATATACTGTACAGTATAAATCGTAAGCAGTTTGTTTAAAATATTATCTATTTCATGCGTTTTAAAATACAAACAAAACTCTGGGATTTCATTTTTTCCGACGGAGAAAGTGAAAAAAAATCCTCTGCCTGTAAATGTGAAGGACAAGCGGGGAAATCTTTTTCCTTTCTCCTTCTTCTCTTTTCTCCTCCCTAAACTCGAGTGTGAAATTGCTGCGGCAAATTCTTATCCGATTACTGCTTCTCTCTCTGTCGCTCGTAATAAGGAAAGGCTAAATATAGCTCGCCGGGAGTGAAAAAGAAAGAGGAGGTGACGAATAAAAGAGTTTGTGTTGGCGCACACAATAGGACAAAATACAACTAAAAGCGCTTTTTTTTTTAAAAGGGATGGCGTCTTTCTACTTCTGCCAAATGCTGCCTCGCCGGACAAGACAAGTGATCGATGCACGACGCATGTCGTCAACCATAATGTACGTTTTGATTTTTTACTTTGATTCAGTTCTCCTAATAGCAAAAACGCTACAGGCAAATTATGCTAATAGGCTAATGAATAATAATTTAGGAAGACAATTTCTGTAGAAATTGCGTGTGAATGCTGAAGCACGGAAAGTGAACGGAAATGAGGAATTAATTGAATACTTTTTTTTTTCCAACGCCCAAAATTAATGACTTCAACATATTGAGGAAAATATGGAGTAAGTAAAAGTTTATTAGAATATCACAAATTGTAGCACGAATGTCCGCGAAATCCGAAAACGGTAATTTGGGAATTTGAAAATAGAAAATTTGTCATTTTTGGAAAGTGGGCGAAAACGGCCCGAGATGAACTGAAAAAAATTCCACTTGTTGAAGCAGTTGTGAAATGTGTAAGGATGATTGTAAAATGTTGCCAATATTTTAGGAATTTACTAATGTGGCAATTTGTAGGATTATGTTTCAATTCCATTGACAGTAAAATAAAAAAATATATAGAGGCGGAATAGTACACTCAATAAAAACTGAATTAAAAAAAAAATTATAAAAATTCAAGCAAATGTTTATAAAAGCCTTAATTTAAGAGCTTAAATTGAAAATTTTCCAGGAATAGTATATCAAAATAAAATTTCTAAAATACATTTGGAAATCTTCATATAGTTACAAATAGGCGAGTTGAGTTTAATTTCACAGAAAAAATTTGCATCTCGCTGAATATGCAGGCTGGCCATCCTGCCAGAGGCAGGCCTGCGCCACTGTGGGGGTGGTCACAGCCGACGCAAATCCTGGAAAATTGTTAGTAGAGCCTATTGTATCCTTGATTTCACGCAAGGTTGCACGAGCGGGTTAGTTTCCGCACCGACTGACCAGGTAGACGCCGATGCCGGCTCCGATCAGGTAGCCCACGTAGACGTCGATGGGGTGGCTCCGGTGCTGGGTGATCTGCGTGAGGCCGGCCAGGCCCGCCGCCATGCAGAAGGCGAACACCAGCAGCGGCTTCAGCAACTTGGTGGCGGCGTCGATGCTGGCGTTGAAGTACATCTGAGGGCACGCACGTGAACAACGGGACACGTCAGATCACGGTCATGAAATAACAAGAAGCTTTGCCAGAATGTTTTAAAAAAATAAATAAATAAAATATCAATTCAATTTGGTTATGCAGCCATTCTTTCAACTGCTTATTTTCACCGGTGTTGCAGGCGTTTTGGCAATCATTAAAATTGCATTAAATCGAAATGAATAAAATTAATACAAATAAATAAAATAGTGAAGTAAGAAAATCTATAAATAAAATGACAAAATGAAATTGGAGTAAAAAAAAAAAGACTAATAAAATAAACAAAAATAAATACCACGACAAAGTTGAATGAGAATAATCTAAAGGTAAAATAAATAAAATAAAAATAAAACAAATAAGATGAAAAAAATTAACGGAATAAAAAAAAGAAATCACAGAAATAAAAGCAAACGTGTCATAAAATATGCAAATGTGACAAAATAAATACAAATACATAAAAAAATACAAATAAATAAAATTATACTAAATGAAATTGAAATAAATACAATACATACAATTAATAAAAATAAATAAAAATAAAAGTAAACCTCAAATTTCATTAATTAAATACGACTGAATTATAGTAAGGATAAACATGCATGTCAATTAAAATAAAAAAATAATATAAATATAATTATTTGAAACAAGTCAGGTTTCTGTATTCAGGTAATTAAAAAAAAATACTGTTTGCTATTAAAAACGCAACAAAAATAGATTCAGCTAAATAATTCAACAGAAAAAAAAAGCCAAATGACCGATTTAGACAAACTGTGGTGTTTTGCAAAAATGTCTTCACAATGACAGCATGTTTGTGCTGCTCTTCCGAGAAATAATTAACGATCCAAAATACGCCAAACGATTTTGCACAAAAGTCATACCGCTTTGAAAACAAGCGTGCAATTGTTTTTCGTTACATCTCCACTTTTCAAATCCATACTGGAATGCAAACGGTTTGCGGAGTGAAACAAACGCTGACGCCGGCAGAAACTCCAAAATGCCTTCTTCAGCATTTTTGCGACACAACAAAAAGCTCCAGGATGATATTTGTGCTTCTGAGTAAAACAATGCCTTATCAAATGACACGTACATGATTCAAATTAAAAAAAAAAAAAAAAGTATGCTTACAGAAATGTAGACGGCGGCAAATCCGGAAAGTGTCGCGTGTTGAGATGGGAAAGTTTTCCTGCAAGGGGTAAAAAAATAAATAAATAAAAATATTTATTTTTTTTGTGTGTTGTCAAGGTTGTACAAGACAAGTGACATTGTTGCAGTATAAGAAGGCCGCTGTGCATTTGTAGGTACTCAGGATCGGATTAGCCCGCTATCGGCTGCATTAGCAATAATCTCCATTGTTGTGCACGGAACGTAACACAGGAAACAAATATGCATTCAAAAATACACGTTTTCTTCTTACAATGACGAAATGTATCAGGCGACAGGATAACGTTATGTCAGTTTGGCTAAATAAATTGTCACTAATATGTAGATGTTGACAAATATGTAGCAATTATTATATACAGTAAATATCATATTAATAAGTAGGTTTTCAATTATTAATTATGATTAAGTATTTTACTAATAGATGGACATGGCGCTATTTTGTACTGCGGGTGTTGGACGGAAATGCAGTTATTTTACAATAAAATACATATTTTATTGTAGTAATATGTAGGTAATGCTAATATGTAGCTGTTGTACTAATATATACATATTGTACTAAATATAGGAGTAATAAGGAGGCACTTCACTATTTGATTATTCAACTAAAATTCCACAAAATAAAAACTAGTCTAAAATAAAATGAAATAAAAAAAGAAAAAAATGTTCTCTGGACCCCCAAATACTTGTCATTCGCAGATTCTTTTTTAAATTAATTAATTTCTTATCATTATTATTATTATTTATTTTATTTATTTATTCATTTATTATTTAAAAAAAAAATTCTCCTTTATCTTGTTTTAGAGGGGCCCGTGAAAGGGTGGTGAAACGCCATTTTTCATGGAAAATATTAGTTAAAAAAAATTCAATAAATAAAATACCTATTTATGGTATAAAATGGCATTTCCCTCCCCCATCACGGGCTACTCCAAAAAAACTCAAAGGAAAAAAAAATACATTGACTGTATGTGGATTTTTGAAAGGACTAGGGATTGCGACGACCCGTGAAAAAGCAAAAATTTCTCCGGTAAAATTTGAAGTTGTAATATCCCCATTCACCACTAGAAGGCAGCCATGGGTTAGTGGTGCTTGTTCTGGATCTTATCTCGCCCTACAATCCAATGTGAGTAGGCCTAAAAAAATTGGACGGCGGATTTGGAAAAATATGCCCGACAAACATAGTACCTCAATAATATTACAATTTGAAGGAAGTTGATTGTTGTGAAAATAAAAATAAATGAGTTTAATGGAGGTTTGCTGTTCAGCAGTTTTGTGCCACCCTTGAATGGCCATTTTTATGCGCTTGCCTTTTGCATTGCTGAAAAACAAACGAGTTGGACACATGCTGTATGTAACCATATCACTAAAATATTATAGTAATGTAAAGTTATTGAACTAATATGTAGAGTAATGCTCATCTTACCGTGCTGACATGATGGCATACTGATCTTTACCCATGCAGATGTCCTGAGTGACGTAGGCGTTGTTGTCACACGCCACGCCCGGCGCCGTATAATTGGGCTGGCAGACGGTGAGGAAGAAGGGGGCGTGGTAACCGGTGGCCAGCTGGATGACATCCGTCACCAGCGCCGTTGCTAGGAGACCGAACACGTGAACACCTGAGCGGTACAAAGGAAAGGAGGGAGGCATCAAGGTCATCACTGACTTCCGAAGTGCTCCAGCAAAAAAAAAAAGCGGCTTGTGTGTTTTGCCACCTGAACGCACAGACAAAAGCAAACTAATGAAGCAATTCCCATTTGCACTTCAAAGCGTCAAAGTGGGCCTGCAGATATTTACCATCATATCACGCCTCTTTAGCACTTGGTCACCCTTCATTTAACGCGTCTAATTAGTTCATTAACCCACTCCCAAAAATCAGGTTAAGTGAGACTCGTCAATGCATATTTTGGGATGATTTAAAAAAAAAAAATAAATAAATAAAAATCATTTAAAAAAAAAAAATTAAAAAAAAAATCATATAAACATTTATTCATAATGTGTCGTACATAATTAATACAACTGAATTTAAAGAATACAAAAATTTAAATAAAAAAAGCTTTCTTACCGCTATTCTTGCTAAAAGAAAACAAACTGACACACAACTGCATAGATAGATAAATAATTAAATGATAAAAATAAGGGTGCTTGTATTCATAAAAACTAAAAACCAAAATGCTCCCCTCACCCAAAATAATACTAAATACAGTACAATTAAATATAAATGAAAAAATGACGTGTATTATAATTTATAACAAAGAAATAATTTTTTTTTCAATTTATGGTCCTGTGCAAATTTTGGAATTAATTTTCAATAATAATAATAATAATGATAATAATAATAATGATAATAATAATAACATAGATATTTTTTTTATGAAAAAAAAAATAGAAATTCATATCCAAAGTATTTATTAATTGTAATTTTTAAATGGCGCGTTACTGACCTACAAAGCGCACGGTCCTGCGCAGGAAAGAGTTGAAGCTGCATCCGCCGGCGTTGATGCTGCCTTCCGTCTTGGGGCAGGTCTTGAGTTTGGACTGCATGCAGTACATGAGGCCCTCCCCCATCATGATCTGTGGATAAATGCCCGCAAATAAACAAAACAAAACAAAAAACAAATAAAAAAGCCATTTTAAAACTGGGGCGGCAGCTAAAACGCTATTGATGTTGCTGATCGCTTCCAATCAGGGAGAGAGATGACTTTGCTGCTTCTTTCCATGCGGCTGATGGATTAACGTTGTGTGTGTGTGCGTGTATTGACTGAGAAAACGTGCAACGTGTGCGAAAGTTTGTATTTAACAATGCCGCCCATTGATATTGTATTTCTTGTAGAGGTATTGTTCATGTTCTGCTTATTGTTCGACTTTCCAACGGGGATGTTAGCATGCTAACATAGCTTAGCATAGCTTAATTGTCAAGGGAAATGCAAGACTGGAGTGACAAGAAAAGTAACGAAAAAAAAAAAGGTACTATTTTGTGTCGCTGTTAAAAAATATTTCGATTGATAGTTTTCAGGGGACGCGCATGTGGTTTGAGTGAAACAAAGAAAAAAAAATCTCATTCACTTCAGTCAATGCAATGAGCCAACATTTTACTTTTTATTGTCACTATTCAAAATAGAGTTTTAGCTCAATGCTATTTGACGTTAGTATTCAGCAACTTAAGGAAAAACGTTTTGGTTTTAAACCACTAAGCGAACTGAAGTGATACATTCAAGTTAAAATGGTGTTTTTTGTAATCTCTCTTCAAAAATCTTTTAAAACGTGCTGTGCATCCCTACAAGCACTTTTTGGTCTCCAGAACATTCTAACCGTGTTAACTTTCCCAACACGTTATGTTTGGCTAGGTTTTGGTTGCTCCTTGCTAGCGCCTGAGTTGTAACGGAGTATCATTCTCAATCCCGTTTCTTTCTCAGTTATATTTGGTTATCTAACACTGTTTTGGGTTTTCTTATTTACCAAAAGTATAGTAATAACAATAATAATAATATTAATGACACAATAGCAGTCTATCCAAGCATAACCTGCAGGGAACGTTACAGGCGCAAGCTAACGTGCTAGGAAACACTAATTGTTAGCATAACCAGAATGGAACGTTTTCAAAACGTTCATTGGTTTTATATTTAATACAATTCAATACAATTTTATTTTTCTAGTGCATTTCACAACTGCTGGAGCTGCAACAAAACGCTTTCCATATGCCGTCATATGAATTAGCAGGCAATTAGAACACAAATTAAAACACATTTAGAATAGATACCAGAAGAACAGTGACAGTCTCATGTTGAGTAGAAAGCTAAAGAATAAAAATGTGTCGTCAAACGGGTTTTAAAAATGGACGGAGAGGGGGCGGGGCTTGCCTAACATTTAATGGGAGCTCATTCCATAGGGAAGGACCGGCAACAGAAAAGGCACGATCTCCCCCTGAGGCTCCGCCTCCAGCAGCATTTGGTCCACAGACCTGAGGCAGCGGGCAGGTGCGTAGGGGTGGAGGAGCTCAGAGAGGTACGCTGGGGCGAGGCCAAGTCGAGATTTCAAGACAAATAGAAGTATCTAGAAGTGAACTCTAAAGTGCACTGGGAGCCAGTGAAGAGAGGCCAAGATTGTCTTCCGAGCGCCTGTTAAAAGGCGAGCGGCAGCATTTTGGACCAACTGGAGACGCTTGGGGGAGGACTGGCTGACTCCAAAGTGCATTGCAGTAATTGAGCTTAGATGGAACGAATGTTTTTGGTTCTAACTAACCTTTTGGATAACCAAAGACTAACATTGTAACGTAAAATCAAATGTAAAAAAAATGGTGAAATATAATCGGAATAAGAAATGTAGTTTGTTTTCAATCTAAGGCACACATGAGGAAAATAAATATTTTCTTAACTATAACATAGCTAACTTCAGCTGTGGTATGTGATGAAGTCGAAATAGTCACTCTTCAAAAGACACATCTTAGTTCAACGGGATTCAAAGTTTGCCCACAACTTGAGAAAACTGCAACGAAAACGTGTCTCTTCCAATGGGTGTCGCCAAAATGTTCTTACCGACGCGGCGGGTCCAGCGAAAGCCAGACTCAACAGCATGAGCAGCGGGATGAGCTCGTCGCCCGTCTCCACGTAGGGCATGGAGAGGTCGCGGTCGTAGCAGCGGAAGCCCACCACGGCGGGAGACAAGACGTCCGTCAGCTCCAGGAAGTACAGCGACACCAACGACGACAGCACGATGGGGAGCTGCGGCGCACAAGCAAAGTCACTTGGTTTTTATTCATTCCACATTTTTCATCTCCTAAATGCTTCAAAGAATCAAAAGAGGATTGATTGAACCACGAGCGCATGGACGTTACCTCCACAAAGTAAAAACATGGTAGCAGGGTCATGCTGTCTTTGGGGGGTTTCTTCTTGGTTCGGTTTTTGGGGGACGTCATCTTGGGGTGGGACCACTCACAAGCTGGTTTGGAAAGGACGCGGAGGGAAATATTAGTCATGCATCGAAAGCGAGAGTCCTCAAACCTGTTCCTGGAGGGACCGGTCGGCGTCCTGCCTGTTTTCCATCCCTCCTTTCTGCAACACACCGGATTCGAACGATCAGATGATCAGCAAGGTCTGCAGATGCTAGAGAACAATCCCGATCGGTTGCGTTGCAGCAGGGAGAGATGGAAAACGGGCAGGACACCGACCGACCGTCGAGGAACAGGGTTGAAGACCTCGGGTCGAAAGTGTTGGATTAGCGTTGGTGTTTTTGAGTCATTGAAGGACGTGAACAAAAACGAACACACGTGAATACAGAACACAGAAATCCATGTGAGTGGTTGCATGTTGAGGCTGTGGGCGATCACATGACCTCAGGAAGTAATCCCAGCCAAAGACACACATGGAAGATCAAACACAGTTAAATATTTACAAACACACCAGAGGGATCCTGATTTCTTCTTCCCTGCGTCGCCTTTCGTTGCCATTGATCCCTTTCTAAAATTGTCTTTCCTAGCTTGTCCTGATACGTTCTTCCTTGATTTTCCTTTTGCTCCCTTTCTTAATGTCTCCTTCCCTACAAAACCTTCCTTCTTGTCTCCTCCTCCGAGTTGCCTTTACTAAAGGCATTTCCTAAAGACATGACTAAGGACAAATTCCGGACATATGTCCGCGTGGGTCCTTCTACCACTCGTCCATCGAGAGCCTGCCGACTTACTGTGCCTCTACCTGGTACGGCGGCTGCACTGAGGCAGACCGAGTGAGGATCCAGAGGACAGTCAAAACAGCGCAGAGGATTATGGGCTGCCCTCTCCCTTCCCTGTCGGACATCGACACCACCCGGTGCCTCAGCAGAACTCACAAGATCATCAAGGACAATACTCAGCCGAGCTCTTCTTCTTCTCTTTTGTCTCCTTCCCCTACAGGACCTTTCTTCATCATCTCTTTCCTACCTGGGTAGGGTTCGAATGTCTCATGACTTCAATCCCTTTCCTACTGTCCCATTCCTGATGTCGCCTTCCCGCCAGTACCTTCCCTAACATCTACGTCCCTATGATCTCGTTCCTGAATTCTCTTTCCCTATGATTCCTTTTTAATACTTCCTTACAAGTGAGCCTTTTCCGAATGTCTTCACCAGATTGAATCCTTCCTAACATTTTCTTCCCTATGATGTTGTTCCTAATATCCCCGATTCCTAATTTGACTTTCCTTGTGAGCCTTTTCCTCACCTCTGCTTTGCTTCTGATTGTCGTTCGGTTGGTAAATGCTTGGTGGTCTTGAGTTTTTGCTTGTGTGAAGCACATTGAGTTATCCGTCCCGGAGATCCCTTTGTGACAGTGTCTTTCATAATGTGGCCCTCCTCAATTTTCCAATGCCTCTTTCCCTGTACTCCCTTTCCAAACATCTCGGTCCTTATGAGCCCTTTCCGAAAGTCTCCTTTAATCTGATTCCATGCCAAATTTCTACATAAATAATGTGTGCTTGCATTGCAACTAAATAACTACAATAAAAAAAAAGAAGAAAGGAACGTCTCCTTCCCTCTGATTGCCAATGCCACATATTTGTTGTCCATGGTAGTTTCTTAAAAAACTGCAAATCTCCATCCTTCCCCCCGCTTTCCCTTCCTATGTCCACTGAGCGACATATCAGCTCGAAGAGGACGTCGGGACGGATGGATGGTCTCCAGTGTGGCGGAAAAGCTGCTTAGTAGGAGCCGAGCCCCCTCCCCTGTCTCATCTCAGTGACCTGCTCCACTCACACACACTTAAACCTGCCCCCCCTTTAAATCACATCTCTCTCACACACACACACACACACCATGTGCCTTTCTCGCCGAAGAGAGGTGGCTTGTTTATCGCCCAAAACAGCATTTGTTTCTCTGAAGCTCTTTGCATGAATGTGACAGCAAAATGTGGGTCTGCTGCTTCCTACAAGACTTCAACCGTGGGGGTGTGTGGGCGTGTGCAAAGTGGACAGAAGCACAGTATGTCAGTGTGCCAGACAGCCGAAAGACCACCAACTTGAGTGGGGGGTGGGTGTATTTTAGACAGTGGCAGTGGAAGAATAGCATGAAAAAAAAAAAATAAAAATCCTTTGCACTGCTGAAGACCACATCGACATGGAAATAGGAGCTCAGAACAGTCGCCCGAATCATTAAAAAGCCATACTTTCTCGAGAGTTGAACAAAAATGATGAAGACATCAAGTCCAGATTCTGAATGTGTTCAGTACAGTCCAAAAGTAAAGATGACCAATTTATGTTTTCATATCATTTTGTTTTATTACAATTGGATAAATAAGACAACACACATGGTTGTCTGTACTGGTTGGATCAGGTTGCAGGAAAGTGGAATAGAAGCTTCAAAAAGGGATTTTTAACGGCACAATCAACTTTTGTTTGTTTCTTGTCAACAATGTTCACGGGTCACTTTGACCCGATGCATGTTAAGTCATCAAGCGCTTCAACGATTTCCCATTACAGTTGATATCAGGTTTAATTCACATGTCCACATGTTATGCTCATTTCTTCGATGCCTCAAGTATATTCATGGGTCAGTTTGACCCGCTCTATGTTTAATCATCCATAAATATAATTGAAAAAGATGATCATTTAAATACTTTCCCTTCAAGGACTTTAATTAGCAATTAACATCAGGTTTAACCCTTCTGTTGGGTCTGCCTCGTAGCTACATGAAATGTTCCCAAGTCAATTTGACCCGCCTAATGTTTATCATCAAAGAATATTCAGAAAAAAAAACATACAAAATAAAAAAAAATCATTTTAAATTCTAATCTAATCATCATTAACATGAAGTCAATAATCACACCAGAACTCTTCTTATATGAGAGCCAGCAATGCTCACGGGTCAATTCGACCCGCCGTTTAATTAGCAGAAATAGATGAAAATAATCACACTGCAAATTATGTCTTCAAAATGAGCCCGACAAACTGAGTGCACTCGTGTTTTTTTTTTTTTTTCTTCAACTTTAAAAGGGTCATTGTGACCCACACCATCATTTGGAGTGTTGTAAAATGACATATTGTGTAAATTACAATGACATGAGCCTCACTGAAGGCTAGCTCATGAAAGGCATCACGCAAGTTGCCAATGAGATCATCAATTATGGAAATGTACACACACACACACACACACACCCCAACACGCACCCGCATGCACACACGCAGACACTCACCTCTATCCCGGGGGCTCCGTGAATTCACTGAGTCCCGTCGCCCCCTTCCCCCCCGGCGTGCTCTGGCGTGCTGCTCCAGTTTGGCGGCTCTCTGCCCGTCCGTCCCTTTAATCCATATCCACGTCCCCTACAAAACCCAAATCCCAGTCGAGGAGGATGCTGGATTGGGATTAATGTTGGCTGCGATGTAAAGATTGGCGTAAAAGGATGCGGATGGCGGAAAAGTCCCCAAAATGTGGTCCGATGGTAGAGTAAAAAATCTTCACGTGCTTCCACCGTGCTGGTGGTGGTGCATGCTGGGGGCGGGGGGACGGGGGTGGGGTGTCCGGAGCGTACCCGTCTTCTCCTATTATCATCCAACGGTAATGCCGTTATTCCTGAGAATTCCAAATCACAAAAAAAAAAAAAAAAAAGAGAATCAAGGAGGACTCTTCAGCTGATCTTTTTTCCAGGCGAGCGCCCCAGTGTCAGGTTTATTCGGGTACGCAGTCACAAAGGCAGGCACGAGATGGGGGGGTGGGGGTGGGAGTTGGGCGGTTGAGGGGAGGAGAGAGTGGTGCGCTGACGGTGGGGGGAGGAGACAGTCTGCTCCACACTTCTTCTTCTTCTTCCCTGAGACAAAGGGGGGATCTGCGGAGGGAGGCTTGCGCACCAGCAAGGGATCAAGAGCCTCTTGTCAATGAAGAAGCGACGCGCGTGCATGTGTGAGCGCCTTTGTCGGCACCTGAAGGGCGTGTCCACAGTGGAACACGTGGACCCATTTTCGGCAAGAGTCATCAGGAACACTGAACACATTTTTTCCAAGTGTTGGCACAATCATGAAATGACGCTAGGATCACGTTAAACAATATTGAGGTGTTAGTAGTCAAGAGCGACTCTTACAAGGTTCTGTGCCTTGAAATTCAGATCCGGAAAATAAAAGCCTCCCTCAAATCCAACCTAAAAGTTTTAAGATAATTATTAGCACTTTTTTTTTCTTTTTTCACCTTTTTGATCCTCATCGGCAACCTCACGTTCAACATAATTTTTCGTATATTTCACTCTCTAACGAGTGGGGCAAACGAAAACCGACCCCCCAAAATGTCTATATGATTAGAACTACTTCCATGCATTAGCGCAGGAAAGGACTCATTTTTTTTAGGCAATCGTACGTTATCAAACGGGAAGAGTCTTGTATTTTTGTATTTCTCTTGTTGCTAGACAGAATACCTGATGATATTCCCAAATTGTCTTTTATTTCTCCCCAATTGGGCTACCATACTCCGATGTCCGATTGCCGTGACCAACAGGGACTCTCAACTCATTCAATCCATAAGACGTACATATACGTTTTCAAAATTGTAGTCCCCGCCTCCCAAAGACGGATTTATACGTCTTAGCCTTTTGCGTCAGAGATCCATGTTTTTAAATCTTTAGAACACAATATTCCGTAGGCCTTGCAAAATCAGTCAAAAGCCAGAAAATAAGCGTTGTGATTGAGGTGTTTCCTCTTGCAAAAAACGGCTGGGATAAAATGAGTTAAATGTGTTGCGACATGGACGAGGCAGCTTTTTGTCCCTTGTTGCATCAGTCGCTTGGCATAATTGGGTGGCCAATGGCGAAATCTGCTTACGCCACGCATTTCGCTTGTTGCTAGGCAGTTTAGCGGGGTCAAGTGTTAAGTCATGGCTGCTCAATTGGCCATCAACAAAATTAGCTTATCACATCACAGCCTAAGGAAATAAAAGCAAAACAAAAAAAACATTTTGCCATGAAATAACTGCTCTGCATTAAACATAAAATCCAAACTAGGAAGCGACCACCTGTTCTTGAGATTTAAAAAAAAAAAACGTTTCGAAAAACAGACACATGGTCGCTCCTCTGTGCATCAGAGTTACAACTGGAGTGTGTGTGACACATTCCGGCATGCACACGCACACTCCCAGACGGGATGCGAATATCTGCACATTCCCAAGTGCTTCAACACACCACCCAGAAATAAAGGACCCCCGCACCATGAATGGGGGCGCCACATTTATCCTGCCTGTGGTTGCCAGGGAGTTTCTCTGTGAGGGGGGAAGGGGGTCTCCCTGGGCTCGTACACACCCTTGCAGCCCCCACCCTAGCAAACACACACACACCACATCCTAAAAGAGCCAATGCTTGGTCACAGCTGGTCAGAGCTAATAAACTCATCACTTCTGTTTACCGAGCAGACAAAGAATATTAGAGGCCAGCATGGCGGTGCTTCCGAATGCCAATCAAAAGTGAGCTTTGCTACCTTAGAAAAGGCAAACTTTTGCTATTGGATGTCATGAGGAGGTGTACCTAATGAAGTGTCCAGTTGCCAGAGCTGCCGTCGTTTTCTATTGAACTACTTCGAGAGTAATCGATTCGCTTCCTTGCGGATGGGGGATGTGGGAGGGTATACATTGGAGGATTCATAATGTTAATTAAAATTATTCCACGACTGCGGCTCACACACGTGATCCAGTTACCTTGTGGATATTCTCGTGCCATTAGCAAGTAAATCCAAAATGTTATGTCTTCACATACTACATAAAATGTTGTTTTTACCTGCTTTGTGTGGTCCACAAACCATCACAGATCCCACAACGTAATTGTGGATACAAACATTTGTCCCCATCAACTGAGGAATACAAGAACACACACACACACAGTCTTCACAAATATTGTCCAAATGGCTCATGCATTCATGCATATTAATTATATGATGAAATTTCTGATTTGTGCCCCCACATTGTAATAGGTCCCCATAATGTGACTGTGTAACAAACATTTGTCCACACCAATTCATGAATACAAGAACACACAGGCACACATGCATACAATCTTCACAGGAAAGTGTCTGTATTCAGATTATCTGGTGCCTGATTTGTGATCCCCACACAACAATCACCCCTTATCGTGTGACTGCGTAATGAAAATTTGTCCCTGCCAATTGATGAATACAGACGCACACACAATTTTCACAGTAAAACTCTTGCATTCGGATAATTATTGGTGTCTGATTTGTGTTCCCGACAACACAAAATGAGAGTGTCAATAAATATTTGTCCCTAACAAGTGTTTACCAAAACACAGACCTACTCACATACAAGCTTGACAAATAGTCAGAATGTCTCACACATTCGTGCATATTATAAATTTCCCCATGTATGTACCCCCACACTGCCAGAGGTTCCCATAATGTGACTGCGGTTTTTTTTTTTTTTTTAAAAACCTTTTGTCCCCACTAATCAATGAATACAAGAACAGACACACACACAATCACCAAAGAATAGCTACTGCATTCAGATGTCCTGGTGCATGATTTGTGGTCCCCACACCGCAACAGGTTCCCATTAAGTGAATGTGTAACAAACATTTGCCCCCATCATTTGAAAAAGACAAGAACACAGACACACACACAATCTTAACAGAATAGCTCCTGTATTCCGATTACCTGGTTCCAAATTTGTGATGCCCTCTCTGCGAATGACCATGTCAACAATTTTCGCCCATCAAGCACATACAAGAACACAAAGACACTCAAAATTCCCATAAAAGCACCTGCATTCCTATTGCATGCCTCATTTGTGGTCCCCGCACCACAACCTAACTTGTGTCAAGACATGTTTGTCCCCACTAAGTGTATAACAGAACACACCAACACACTCTTCACAAATAGCGCTCCTGGCTAATTTGTGGTCCCCACACCACAACATGACCGTAAACAAACATTTGTCCCCATCAAATGGGTACCAAAACTCACCCTGAGACAGTTCACAGACAACACCAGAATCGTTTCCACATGTATGCATTGAGTTATGACTGATTTGTGGTCTCAATCTAATAGGATCCACTGTCGTGATTTTGTAAATAAACAATTGAGGCACTATACACACACACATAGCATTGTAAGTAGCCCCTGACAGCACACCTCAGTGCAGCTGACATATTTATCCAACCGCCCGTGAACACACACACACACAATTGTGCAATCTCCTTGCAATTGCAACACCCCCCCCTTTTTAGGGCCACCCAGCACACTTACCAACAACAGCAGCACCACACGTGTGTTACGTCACAACACGCACAACATAACAGGGACGCAGGGCCAGTGACTGATGGGTTGTATCAGTGAATAATCATCTCCATGTTAACGGGACACTAAACCACATGCATGCTTGCCCCCCCCCCCCCCCCCCATCCTGATGCACCACGCTAACTCCACTCCAGTGTTCGAGTAGAATCACTGCCAGGTGAAGAAAACATTGCTTGGGCAACACTCGGTGGCAAAAAGCTGCCATTGCATCATCATGATACGCGACAGGAGGACCTTGCTTCGTATTTTGGCTCAGCTGATTTGTGGTCCCCACACCACAATAGTTGCCATAAAATGACTGTGGAAACAAATATTTGTTTTCATTCAGCTATGACTACAAGAACCTACATATAGACAAACTTGGTAGATACCTTCAGAGTCGCGTCTGTAGCCACAATCCATTCATGGTATCCGAAATGAAATCGGTCCTCATAAGGTCACTGTGAACAAACTCTTGTCCTCACCGAATTGATCAGTACTAGAAAACACACACATACATACTTGAACCTTAAAAATAGCATCAGACTTAACTGATTTATGGTCCCCAACCTGCAATATGTGACGTTGGACATGACTGCATAGACCAGCTTTTGTCCTGGGATACACAAACACTGCACCAGCACACAAATACATAGGTCAAGAATGTAGCTTTTGCAATCATATTACAGATTGCCTGGTTTGTGGGCCCCGTGACATAACTGCAAACCAACTTCAATCCTCACATAGCCGTAAATACCAGAATACACGCTGACAGTATTGCGCTTGCATGATATTATGGATTGTCTGAGTTGAGGTCCCCGTGACGTAGCTGTGTAAACAAACTTTTGTCGTCACACGGCCATGAATATCGGAGAACATTTTACAGAATAGCTCTCAAATTAATGCTGTGGGTCACCTGATTTATGGTCCCCTAAATTGCTATATGTCGTCATGATTTGAAAGGGTAAACTAACTTTTGTCCTCACATCGCCATGAATACCTGAACACACACACACTTGCATTTCGTGTGTCACATAATTTCAGGACCCAATGACAATGCATTCATTTTTTTTCTCGTCAGGTGACGAATAGAAAAAAAATATACAAAATTTAATTTGCTATTGTGCAGATGGAATGAATACAAAGTTAAATGCTCAAAAGTGAGATATCGTGCACTTTTCGTGTGTATAGAAATGTTTATTTCAAAACATGGAATGGCCCTTATAATAAAATCTCCATAAATGTTGTTACAATTTGTGTATAATTCCATGGATGAAACGTATTTTGCGTTGACGTTTTTGTCGCCGAATGCTAAAATAGGTTCTGGTCATCGTCACTTATGAGCGCCACTGTTTTTCCATGTTTAAAAGACTTTGGCGATGTCCTCGGAGCCAAACATGGTGGTAGTAGTCCTGCAGTAGTATTGCACATGATCAGCAGAAAATGGACTGAAGGAACCCACAGCGGCCTTCAATGTCTCGCTCTTTTTTTTTTTTTTCTTCCCTTTGAAAAATAGATTGCTTCACGAAATGTCCTCCGTCACTTTGCAAGGCCTCCATAGCTGCGGGAAGAAGGGCAAGGGCGCCTTTTAGTGGTCGAAGGTAGAATTGAATGACAATACTGCATTAGAATTGATTGTAAAGAAATATTAGGATAAAAAAGATTCTCTGAAAAGAGAGGCATACGTTGCGTTCCGGGAAATACATTCCAATGTGCAAAAGGGAAATGTTGGTAAATAGGTATAATAATTACAAATGTACACAAACGTATCATTTAGTTGATTAATAATAAATCAATTTTAATTATTCTTCATGCTGTAGGATGAATAACAGGAATGCAATGAGTTATTTGGCGGAACTTAAAATATATGTTATCAATAAATTATTAAAATTAATATAAAATATTGTCATTTGTATTCACTGAATAGCAATTAGAGTTTTATTAGGTCGTGTGCTCTAGCTGCTGTGCTTATCAAAGCTCATGAAAATTTTTTTTTTATAGAAGCTTTTTGCAGAAACGATTCAGATCATTTTCAAGATGGTTCTAGAATAATTAATAAGGCCCGTCTTCCCGCGGCTATGCACTCATTTTGCCAGAAAAGTGCCACCAATCCAATCAAGTCCCGGCCCCTGTGTCCGATTGGCTGGCTCTTGTCCTCTCTAAAGTGTTGAGAACGCGCGACAGGCTGGCCTTCTGCCGGTCGAGGCTTTGTGTGTTCCGAGCCGACTGGACGGCGCTGGGCTGGCCGAGTCGACTTCGGTCCAAACTGGCGGAAGAAGCGGCGCGCGACTGGCCGGTCCGGTCCTCCGTCGGTGGGGGGGCCGAGCGTAGCTGCGGGGCTCGCCCTCGGTCCAAGCTGTTGATTGTGTTCAGTGGGCCGCTTCTCCCGAGCGTGAGGTTCCTGGCAACAGCCTGCTGAGGCTGGTTGTTGAGAGTCTGGACGGTTCTGTCGGGCTGAGCGGCGCTGCTCTTGTCTGTGCTGATAGTTTGGACCCGCAGCCGGTCCCGCTCCCGTTCCAGGCTAGTGTCCCGACGCACCGCCCCGCTGCGCTCTCTCTCCAGGCTGGTTTGGATCTCCGCCCTCCTGGCCAGGGCCTCCCTCAGCTGGTTGCGGAAGATCTCGATCTTTTCCTGGAGCTCCTGGAGTTCCCCCTCCCACAGGCCGGTCTGGCCGCCCCTTCCCCCCAGGGGAGAGAGGACCAAACCCGAGGACGCCAGCGCCGAGACGGGACCCCCGTTGGCTTGGAGGCTCAAATTCCCCAGGCTGGGGAGACCCAAGCCGCCGAGGCCCAGCCCAGGTCGGCCCACCATGCCGGGGCGTCCTCGCACCGAAGCGGTGTGGGTTCGCAGCCGGTAGCTGTGGAGGGTGTCCAAGTCGAAGTGCACCCGCTTCTCCTTGGGCTCGTGGGACGGCGACGAGGAGCTGACGCTGTCCGCCACCGAGCTGGAGGCGGGGAGGGACTTGAGGGGAGACGGTGGGGGAGGCTGCTGATGCTGCTTCCTGTGCAGGCTGCAGTTCTCCGAAATGCAAGAGGAGGCGCTGTTGGACAACAGGAGGAGTCCAAGTTAGATAAATGGAACATATCACGGCACATATTCTCAGAGACCTATCTCCTTTCATTTGTATAAAAAAAAAATCACTGCACAGGCATAAGCAATAAGGCCTTTTCACACTGCACTTAGCGCCTGTCGACTTTGCGAGAGGACAGAAGGCTGAAGGTGATGTCAGGAGGGTCCATCCGATAGTGAAGGGGTTGGCGGAGTGATTTCAGAGTGCTGACAGCAATTGACCGACCAAGAAAATCAAGCAAAGCGTGAAAAGGCTCCTAGAAAATTGACTTTGCAACTTGGTGCAAGTGTGTTGAGGTGAACCATTTCAATAAGCAGCACTTCGCCACCAATATTGCTGGAAAGGAACTATTGAAGTGAATAGAGATGCTTTGTTTAGACAAAAGCAGTGTCAAAATAAAGGTTTTGCAGCAATCTTTTAGCATTTTAACTCATTCACTACCAGTCGAGTAAAAAAAAAAAAAAAGGATCTTTGACGTCTTTAGCCGTCAATGGCAGTAAATGAGTTCATGTGAAGGAACTACATTGAAATGAGTGGAGGCTCTGCATTTCGACAAAAAGAAGGGCTTAGCTGCCATCTAGTGGTGTTTTGGCAAAAAGAAAATGCTCCATTTAGATAAAGGTAGTGCTTTGCCACCATTGTGAGGCATATTGGTGGGAATGAACTACAATGAAGTGAGCTGAGGAGCTTCATTTTGACAAAAGGACGTCATGTTTGCATCAAGTGAAACTCATTTGAAACAATCCATTCATGAGATTTCGATGTTTACGAATGAGGTTTAAAATACGCGAGACTTCTTACTTTTGTTCGAGGCCCGTCAGCTCTTTGCCCTCGTCCTCATACGCCGTGTGGAGAGCTCGGTGGATTTTCTGGGAAATGATCAAACAAATTAAAATAAAAAAAATAATCAAAACAGAACACACTATTAAAACTTATCTGATTAATTCATTTATTCGCGTCGACTGCCCACACAAAGTTAGCATCGGTGCTTCAAATTTGCTAACAGTTAAAATCTCGAGGAAAAGTTCGTCTTTGAAGGATCAATGTCAGATTTCTTTCAAGTATTTTGTCTGGTATCGGCGTCTTTGAAAAGTCCCCGATACCTCGAAATAAGGCTGGTATCGGCCTAATACCTGGAATCGGTCCTCTGCCATCCCTACCGAGGACCGTGACTAACTTTTCACCAGGATGAACAAAAAAAAAAAATTGCTGAGTTTTGGAGTAGAGCCCCGGAATAGAAATTTCAAGAGCGTCTTAACAAAAGGAGACTGATCACTTCATCAGCTCCGAGATGAATCGAGAGATGAATTTATGAATTATGGAGAGCCATTATTCTCGTCACACAGCCTCGAAATGTGACGGCTCATAAAGCCCGCTTTACATTTTAATCAAATTATCCGCCGAGATAATTTGAGCTTAAAGGCGTGAAGATGTGACGTCGCATCTTAAAACCGTTCCATGAACGAGAGCATTTCACTTGAGACGTCAGATGTGGCGCTTTGATTCGGGGGCTGATTATGGGATGGATGCTGCAGGCCGCCCTCAAGCAAGAAGCCTTGATGTTCTTGTCGCCGCTGAAGTTCTAATTATAACTCAAACCAACTGAAGGAGGCTTCACATTTAATGGCAGGGCATGCGTGACTTTTATCAACTCTATTTTGGTGACTTTTTGTTGATGTGGTACAACATCAGATTGTGGACCATTTCCCAATAAAAGCCTGCACTGAAAACTCGGACTTGAGTAAGAAACCGAAACAGTGCAATATTAGGTACCATATAACAAGTGCACCAACAAAATGTTTACATTGGCTTGAATTCCCTGGTAGCTGTCAGCAAAGTAGGAGTTCTTGAACAAAGATGTCCAACCTCATTTAGCTATATTTGAAACCTTTCTATCTATAATATTAAGAATGATTATTTTATCACATCATTAAATAGTTATTACATTGTTATTACAACTTTAATAACTGAGTTTGATGAGCATAGATGGCAATTTACATCGTCTTTAATGGTCTCCATTCTTAAAAGTATTGCAAGTCATACTGATCGAATGCATCAAGATACTACTTAGTTATTACAATGTTATTACACATTTTGTGCATAAGTGAGTTTGATGAGCGTTAAAGGATAATGTAAATGGCAGTCAATTTAAAACTGAACAAAGGTTGGACTGCTCGGAGCCACTTTTGTGATCCTGGCATGGAAGTCCATTGTTTCAGAGGGGTCTCGTTCACACCTCCTGTGGTGCAGCTGTGATTTAATCTTCCTGCATTCATCTCCTGAGTGTCTGGTCATTAGCATGGTCTAAACTTCAGTTACACTTAAAGGATTTCATACTTTTGACTATTAAAGGAATATAAGAGTTTGAGCTGAACATAGTTCATTAGATGTTGGTGCATCCAATGTATGAAAATGTGATATTGTAAAATGCTGAGAGTGTGACTGGTGGCGCGAGGCTGGTTGCGGGGGTTGTGCATGAATGGAATGTTTTGGAAGCAGATGGTGCTGAGCGAGACGAGATGACTCCGGGACCAGTGGACGAAGGAGAGGCCATCGGGGGATAGCACAAGCAGGAGGAGTCGCCACGGGATTCGGCGGGAGGAGAAAGACCAATGAGAGCGAGCTAAAGTTAACTGCAATACACATAGCCAATAGAATCATGCCAGGATGCCTTTGTCTGTGCCATTTGCATGTTGTATAGTATGAATCAGTGCTGGGCAACTCGGAGGTAGAACACATTCGCTGGTGGCAAGAGAGGTGTAGACTTGTATTGAGAGGGATTCGAGATCCAGGTGCCATGTAGAAATCTGTGTATTGGGAATAAATCCATTCGTGCGTGAAAATGCCGGCTTCCTGATACCTTTCTATTGCAGAACGAGCGCGCATATTGTTGGATGTGTGAGAGTTGGGTAAGGTCGCAAATTGGAGTCAGATTACTTATTTGAGTTTACATTGGGTTAAAGTTAAATTCTAACATTGATATAAAGATAAATTCCAACAGCGTAGAGAGCAATTTACTTATTTTTTTAATAGTCTTCATTCTTAAAAGTATTGCAAATCATACTGACCTCTTGCATCAAGATACTACTTAGTTATTAGAGTCTTATTACAACAGTCAAATAGCAAAGATACACCGTGACCAAACAAAGTGTAAAAACAGACATTAAATTATGTAAATCTTTTTAATCCATACTTAAAAGTATTGGATTAAAAAACAAGAAAAATCTGATTAAAAATGTTGAGATATTGCAAAAACCATGTTACTGATTTGAATAGAACAAAATTCTAGCTGCACTGACAGGTTCATGACAGTAGAGGGCGCATGTTATCTTAAATAACTGCAGAGGCTGATGTACTTAAACAAGCGTGTGCGTGTGTGTGGGTGTGCGTGCGTGCGTGCGTGCGTGTGTTTGTCTATGCGTGTGAGCTTCTACTCACCTGGCTGGTGTGTAGCCAGTACTGCAGCGTATGTCTGCGGCGGAGGCGCGGGATGACCAGGTGGTAGAAGGTGTGCTCGCCCGCCAAGGTCAGCAAGGCGCCACCCACCCCCATGCACAGCAGCACAAACAAGCCCGAGAAGTGCTGGATGCCCATCTGGAGCGTCTGGAGGGAGGGTTGGGGCAGTTGCGGGATTGGTGGTGGTGGGGGGGTTGAAGGAGAGGGACAAGCACATACAAGTAGGAGCTCAGCGCATGAACGAGCAGAAACTAGCGCAGGAGGAACAGAAGGAACCAGACAGCAGGGTGGCGCTAAAAAGATAAACAATGATTGAAAGTTTTGGGAACATTTCTTTGGTCGTACTCTCCACATGCCTTTTGTTAGTCTCGACCCGCTCCGGTCGTTGGTCTGGATGAGGTTTCACCCTGCCTTGTTTTGACTTACTTTTGTCTTGTCTTAACCCGCCTTGGTTTTCGTTTTCAATTTGGGTTTACCCTGCTTCGTGACTTGACGTGACCTGCTGTGGTTTTAGTCTCGACTCATCTTAATCAGCACTTGGTTTTGATTGTCCTGGGTCGTCATTTCGAGTCAAACTCAACGTGCATTGGTCTTAGACAAGAGTTGGTCTCAGCATGCCTTGATCGTTAGTCTTGCCTTGGTCTCAACAGACCTCGGTCCAAGGCGCGACTGGACCTCAAGCCTCCTTGGTCTGTGTCAAAATTAATTAGTTCTGAACACACTTTGGTCTCAAGCTGCCTTGTTCTTAGCCTCGACTCAGTCGTGACCATTTTCAGTCTTGGACTCCACTAGGTCTTCGTCTTCACAGTCTTGGTTGGTCTCCTGACTCGTTCTCGAGATGTATAATTTAATCATAGCTCACTTCTTGACCCACTTTTCTCTGACTCAATCTTGAACCGACTAGGTCTCACCCTGCCTTGGTCTCAGACTCAATTTAGTCTCAATTTACAGAGGCTTCAGTTTTTTTGTGGGGTTTGACCCACCTTGATCCAAGTCTCAATTTGATCTCAAATCTTTTTGGTCTTGAATTGGTCTTGACCCGCCTTGTTCTTTAATTCTTGGTCTTAGTCTGAAATTGGTTTCGACATTCCTTAAACGACTGAAAAGAAGTCTCAAGTCCTTTTGACTTGGTCTTGACTCACGTTGGTCTTACTCACGACTTGGTCTCAACACAATCTGGTGTCAGTCACGACACGACTCCGTCTTTGTCTGGACTCCGTCTTGACCTTGCTTGGTCTTATTCTCTACTCTTCTTAGTCTTGGCAGAATACTCGACTTTGGCTCAAGCGGTTCCCAAACACACACAGAAACACACACACCTGTCTGCCTTCTGTGACATCTTTATGGGTCGGTGGAGGGGAGGCAGCATCTTCCAAAGTGCTCTCATCAGGTTCCTGTCACCGAGCTAATAATAATAATATGTGCGATGCTTCTGTGATGCTGGCTGTGCAATTAGCCATGCTCTGACTCAGCGATTTTGTCAGCCAGGTGCTTAACGTTTTCTCCATCCAGAGGGCAACGTGGCACTAAATCCCCAAATTGTTCCTGAATTAGCCCAAACAACAACTTTAGCGCCCAGAGGAAGGAGAGAGCAGCGAGTTGTTGTTCTGATCAAGGTTCAGTTTTCAAAGTCAAGTGAAGAACCTCAGCAGATCCAGCAGATGACGACTATGGCTGATAACGTTTTAAGAATCGATGCTAGTAATAAAATATGTTGACAATGAAATGGACTAAATAATCTCCAAAATAGATACAAACTATTATAATAATGTCATCAATATACATTTTCGGTCATAAATGAAAGAGGTAGTTCCTCACCAGAACAGCAGATGGCACTAGGGTGGAAAGAATTGCTGGCTTACTGTGCTTGGTTCAACCATTAAAATAGAGGAAGCCCCTAAAATAAAATAACCGCTCAAACTAAAACGTATTATTTACAATATATTATACCATAAATAACAACAGAAAATATTAATGTACCCTATCGGCTAAAATGAATTAAAAACTATAAAAAAAAAAACAACACTGACAAATAAACAATATAGTGATCTAATAATAAAAAACAATGAGAAAAAATATAATAAATATAACAAAAAATACAATAGAATAAATACAATAAATAATAAAAATTATTAATGTCTACTAGCAGATAAAATTAATTAAAAACTATTAGTGATCTAATAATAAAAAATATAATAGAACAAATTACAGAAAAATAAAAAAATCTAAAATAAATAAACTAAGAGAGAATAAATTATTTAAATAATTATTCATAAAAAATAAAAACTGTACGTCGACTCGATTTTGAAAAAAAAAATTATTATAGTAATAATGATTATTTTGGGGGGGCGACATTCTTTTTTTTTAAATGTAAACAAAGTTTGGAATGGATTGTTTCTAAAACTGGTTAAAGTTAAAAAAAGCTGCAAATGTAAATTTGGGTATGGTTTCCTTGTACAAAGAAATAACGGCGTTTTCTCGCTATACACTTATAAATTACCATAGAAGTTTTGTAACATTTAACTAAACGATTTCAAGAGAACGCTCAGATTTCTCAAAAACTCAAGTTTACTAACTATAGATTTAGACATTGTAAAATGAGTACCATTTTAACAATGTTTATATATAATATATACTGTATATAATAAAAATGTATTTTTTTTACGATTATGCGGATTTTGTAATTGTTGAGTGTAATAATCGTAATTGAATTTTGATTAATTACACAGCCCGATAAAAATGTATAAAATATTAAAATACTGTAGCCTAAAAGATGCACTGGTAAACTGCCAAAATGTTGTCGAACGGCGTGACCCGTTTGTTGTTCAGGCATCCGTGTGCGTCTACGCGAGCGTCTCTATAATTGTGTGTGACAGTTAGCTGGCAGGCCGCATCCCAGAGGGCGGATTATTTCTAGAAGTGTCGCTTCTAAACGCAGCGCACGAAGACGACGGCTGGAGTCCACCACCGCCCCCCAAAGCGCCCCGTCATCCCGGCTTGTCACTTACCTCGGTCACTGCGAAGACGCGCTTCCCGCAGGGCACCACCTTGTACCATTTGTCGTGCAGCATGTCCATGAAGCCGTCCGACTTGTAGCGGCTCACGAACTCGGACACATTGCGAGTCAGAGGCGAGCCTTGCGGAAGGCCGATTCCGTAACCTTGAGGAGACGGACGACAAAGGAGCTTGGTAAACCGAGTGGAAGGACTTTCCAGTGGTTTTCCAGGAAATGTGGAAGAGGGGTGACGCGTGAGCGGAGGAATTTTGTTGTGAATCTCGATAAAGGAACCAAATGCGGAATAACGATTTCAAGTTTTGATTTTGTCACTCTGACTCAGACCAGTTTTTGTCTCGGCTTTGGCTTGGTCTTAACTTGCTTTGCCCTTTGGTTTGATTCAGTTTCAACCTCTTGAAGTCTTTGTTTTTGACTTGGTCGTGACTTTTTTTCAAACAACTTCTAAAGTTTTAGACTTAAGTCAGTCACAATCCCTTAAGTATCGGTCTCGACCTCCCGATGTTTTGGTCTTCACTTGGTCTGGGCTCTTTAAAGTCTTCGTCTTGACTTGGTCTCAACGACCTTGGTCTCGATACTGGTTTTGACTCCGTATCAGCCCCTCAAAGGCATTCGTCTTGACTTTTCCAAGACTTGGATTCGATTTGGTATGAGCACTTTAATCTCCATCTCGTTTTAATATCAACTCACTCCAACCCCTCAAAGTCAAAGTCTTGACTCGATTTTGCGCTGTTAAAGACTCTGTCAAGCTCCCACGAAGTCTTCGTCTCGAGTCTGTCTCAAGCCCTCAAAGTTGTGGTCTTGGAAATCAAAATTCAGTCCTCGATTTGGTCTTGACTCCGCCACGTCTTTGCCGGGACATGGTCTTGTCTTTTAACAGTTTGACCTTGGCAGAGGACTTTTGTCTACCGAGTTCCAGTAATGTGTGCTCATATTAGCATCGTTAAAGCCAAATGACGCAACGGTGACCTAAAACTTTTGCACTATACGACAGAATTGTTCAGCCTTGGTGGAGGTCGATTGTGCAATGGGTGGCCAGCTCTGCACTTCGGCTCTTTCCTCACAGCGAGGAAGTCATGTCGAAAGCAGCTGAGGCCTGCTGTGGTAGTTCCCGTGTAACAAAACCAGTCAGTCGGTCGGCCTCAATTAGCTAAAGGGCAGATGCTCTCTGAAATGAGATTTATTGGCTCACGAGGCTTCAGCTGGAATCCAAATCAAGCACTTTACAGCCAAGTGTGGTGAGCACACACACATGCGCACACCCCCCCCCCACACACACACACGCAGTAGGTCAGTGCAACATGGTGGCCTTTTCTGAAAGCTTGCTGGGCGAAAAAAACACGATGCAATATTCCGGTGCCAAGCACCACGACCATTCTTGCTTTCCACTATTACGGTCGTTTTCTAAAGACATTCGACGCTTAAAATGAATAAATAAATAAAATAGATAAATAAATAAATAATCAATTGGGATTTATTCTGGACTCTGCCTCAATCTGCTTAGCCAATGGCAATGGTCTTTCTCCTTGGTATCAACTTGCGTCGGTTGCAATCTCGACCCGTCTTGTTCAAAGTCCTTACTCGGTCTTAATGCCTCAAAGCCTTGATGTTGATTCCTTACAGTCGTAGTCCTGACTCGCTCTCATCGCCTCAAAGTCTTGGTTTTGATTCCAGTCTACCGTATTTTCCGGACTATAAATTGCTACTTTTTTTCCTCAATTTTGAACCATGTGGCTAATCTAATGGTGCGTCTTTTCTGTAGATTTTTTTTTCACCACTAGGGGCGCTCTATAGTTCAGAAAATACGCTAAATAAATCAGGATTTTTTTTTTCTCTTGGGTCTATTTTGTTTTAATTAGCCAAATTGTTGCTGTGTTAAAAGGCACTGCTTTCACAATCTGTTCATGTACCTTTATGTGCATTCACAGTACAAAATCGTTCTGTACATGCAGAAAACTCATTTTTTCAACATAGAAAATTGCGGCTTATAGTCTGGTGCGGCTTGTATATCGTTCTCCTGACTAAGTCTCAACCCTTCAATGTCAGACGGGTTCCAAGTGGTCTTGCGTAGTACTTATGTGACGCCACAGTGGGAGAGCGCTCTCTTTCTCAGATACAAACAAGTGCCGGATGACCTTTCAGTGATGGTTCAATGATGAATGGCTATGCAGGTGGACATCTGGCACGGACGTCAACATGTGTGAGCTACAAGAGATAAAATATTAAATAATTAGCAGCTGTTCAGTTCTTCTAGCCTTCTGGATCGGAACACTTTTTGGCAGCTCGTTCTAATACCGTCTTAAAGCAACAGCGTGCTCTGCTACAATTACCGCTTGTATCGTCCCCGTTTTTAGTCTGCTCTTCATCTCAATCATTCCTTTGCGTCTTTTCCCTCCCCGCTCTCTTATCTCGCCACTCGCTTTGTCTCGTCCCGTCTCCTCCTCCCGCGTCGTGACAGCAGACAGACGTGGCGGGAACCGTCGTGAGCCTCGGTGTGCCTATTTATTGAACAAATGATAGAACGCAAGCAGGCTGACACTTCTCATCCCTGATGGACCATAAAAAGCCACACAAATGGCTCCTACGGCGACGCACAAACTTCAGGTTTCAATATGGAAGACTTCTCAGGGGGCACGCTAATAAGAACGAGTCTTAGGCACACTTGCCTGATCAAATACTAGTGCTCAGGTTTGAGATGCATTTCTTGTTGGGATTATTGTTTTTTGAACACTAAAGTCAAATTATCAGTGGTGGGCGGTCAAGGCCTTCTCTGCTGGCCTAACATAATCAAGAAATTATGATCATATTCTTCACATTGATGTCATATTAGATCCTAGTGTTGAATTTGTAGGTGAGAGTTTTTATCCAATCAGAATTCAGCTAGCTCCTGTTGCTAGGCAGATTTCATGATACCAGAAGCACGCACTATTCTTTCCGAGGCCTTCAGATTCAATTGTGCGGGCGTCTGTTCTGTCTTTTACAGTTGACAGACAGTTGTGATCGCCAATCAGATCACAAGTTGGTTACAGTAAGGCCTTCTCGCTGGCCTTTATGTTGAAGGTGATTGGATACTCACTCACAATGCGGAATCAACACACCAAAAAGTCTTAACTGGTAACCGTTCGAAAATCTAAAGTATATTCTTGCTTTTTTTAAACCACAATGGGCCGAAGAAGGGAAAAGTGTGGATTTAATTGCAGATACACTTGCGAAGCCATTTTTAAGACGGACCATCCAAGAGAAGCGAGGTCGTCCAACGCTCGCTCAGTCATGGGTAAGTCTCTTTCTGTCAATTATTTCTCATAAATGAAGGCAATATGAGGGGGATTTATTCAAGTCGGACTTCACTGAAGGCCTACGTGTCAAATGCACGGCCAGCCACTGCAAAGTATTCTCAGGAACGTCTCTCAGTCGGACGCAGTGCAATTCTACACAGGACATACTGTATTATTTTTTTTAAAAACTGGATTCTAACTCTCGTGTCTTGGAAGTCACAAATTTTATAGCCGTTTTTCTGTACAGCCATTTGTTTGCATTAGTTGTCTGTAGGGACATTTCAAGATCAAAAGGCCAATAAAACGGCTTTGGCTAATGGTCGGTACAAGCGGTGTCACGACCAAGTCCTGAGGAAGCTTGCAGAAGTCCTTGAGGGCTCTCAACGTTGAGGCAGTTAAAGACAATCCTTCTGCAGAAGCTGATTCATTTTGTTGAACAGAGAGCAGAGGCTACGAAACATCGCCCAGAGGGAGAGAGAAGATCACTCCTAAAACTTGGATGTGCCTGGAATCTAAAAGCAACTCTCGGTCGGCAGCTCGAGTTCCCGCCAGAGATTGCAAGAACCTTTCTGAGACCAGTCATCATCCGGTGGATCCCCTCGGGGAAAAAAAAAACACCGGCAGGATGATCAAGCATCTTCGGCCCCGGGGGGGTCAGCTGCACAGGGTTCAATCGGTCTTCCATCCAGCATGTCCCGAGGAACGTGGGCGTGACCGTGCCAACGCTGAACACGCCATCCAAGCATTTGGCGGAGGAGGAAGAAAAAAAATGATATTGTGTGGGGAAAGCACGGGTCCTCGAAGGAGCAAGAGGTGTCGGTAAGGAAATCTTTTCCATTGTTTCCACCGCCACAAAGTGTTCAGGGAATAATGTAGCGAAACATCGGTAAAAGGTCGCTCCTGACTGGTGACATGCAGCTACCCAAATGGCATTGTCGGAGGTGCGGAGGAAAAAATACTCTGCAGGGAGTCTGTCCCTGACCTTAGATCGGCTTTTACATAATCGACTTGATATTTAATGGAATCATTTATTTTCAATGATTATTTTTTTTAATTCATACTAATAAGCGGCTGTGCTGTTAAATAGCTCCATAGCAGTGGTGAGCGGTCTGCTAGCCAAACAAGAAAAAAATGATCATATTCTTCACACTGATGTCATATTATATCCTAGTGTCGTATTTTTAGGTTCGAGTTTTTATCCAATCAGAATTCTCTGAAAGCTTGTGTTGCTAGGCAGATTTCACAATTTGTCTGAGGCCTTCAGATACAATCGTGCGGGCGTCTGTTCTGTGTCTCAAGTTTTTTTTTTTTTTTACAGTTGATAGACAGTTGCGATAGCCAATCAGATCACGAGTTGATGACAGCAAGACCTTCTCGCTGGTGATGAACGCGTTTTGTGATTGGCGACTCACTCGTGAGGGGGCAGCGTTATGCAGAATCAACACACCCGAAAATCGTAACTGCTACCATTCGATAATCTAAAATATATTCTTGCTTTTTTTAAACCACAATGGCCGAAGGAGGGAACGTGTGGATTAATTAAAGATACGGTTGCAACGCCATTTTCAAGACGGACCATCTATTCTACAAGACATTCAATTATCACATCTATAAATTGGCTTGCCGCTTTGTCCAACAACAGTGAGCATAATTATTCCCGTCACGGCAGATTGTTTTCAACAGTTCAGTGTGTTGGATCTCATTAGATGGGGCAGTTGTCCCTAATGAAGTGTCTTCACGGCAAAGACGGCTGTACGTAAACAAGCACGCCCACCGGGATCCGACGTTATGCTTCTCCTCACGTCGCCGACGTCTTATCGACGATGGCGAAGCATCGGGAAGCACTTAAAAGCACGGCGCTGACGGCCAGACAGCGCCATCCATTTGACTTTTTTTTTTTTTTTTATCTCCAAACGGGGGCGTGGCGATGATATATTGCGACCATCAACATGCAGAGAAACATTTCCGCCATACTTCTTCCTATTATCGCATAATTGTTGTGGGAATTCAGATTAGATCGGTCTATTGCTGTTTAGGTATTCATTTACGCATCGTTTTTTTTTTTTTTTTTTTTTTTTAAGGCACTTGTCAGACTTAAGCTCGCAGCTGAGCCAGAGTTGATCCCAGCTGATTGAGAGGCCGGATTGGTTGCCAGCAAGTGCACAGAGCACATATAGACCATCTGTCACACTCACAATTCAGCCTCTAAAAACATTGAAGATTGGAAATTGTCTACAGGTGTAATTGTACGGACGCAGAAAGGAAACCTTCATTATTAAATGTCTCATTTTCACCTGATAAGTTTTCATCTTAAAACGTATGATGGTTGAGTTCCGCATTCAGCAAAACAAAACCGTATTTATACCGTTCCGTATTTTCACGACCATAAGGCGCTCAATAAAGTCCCAAATATTCTCCTAAAGGGAGGAGGCGCCCTGATGACAGGTTTCTAACTGGCCATCGGATTGGCTGAGGCTGAAAGACTCCCAGAATGCATCGCGGTACTCTTTTTGTTTTATTTTTATTTCTTTTTGGGATATGTATGGCATGAGAGATGCAAGTCTTGTGTTAATTGTATTTCTTTGTTTCATTGTTTGCTTGAATGCTGTTCAGTGATAGTTTTGGTTTTGATTTTAAAACCGTGACTGTGAGGAGTGTGGCTTGACATTGTTGATTTGTTATATTGTCATGAAAGACCATCTATGTGACTCCCAAAATGAGCGCATGCGGGCGCGAGCAAGCGGGTGCTAGCTAGCATGTGCGAGCTAGCATGTCCCTCATAGTGCGGCGTGCCCAGTGTATGTTATACTGATCACGTTTGAACATGGAATTGACCACGTTATATAAAATTTCACATTTTTACTTGATAATTTTCACATGGGGAAGATAATTTCCCCCTTTTTAGCGTGGTAAGCTTTGCGATTTTACGTGGTAATTTTCATGATTTAATGTGACAATTTTTCACACTTTAATGGTGACAAATATTAAAGATAAAAACACGAAAATTATCACGGTAAAATGCAAAAATTACGGTCAAATGTGAAATTTATCAATTATCACTAATCACGTTATGACAAACAGGTGTTAAGTTGGACTTCCGGTTCAGGTCACTGGCGGAAGTAGACTTAACTAGCAATGTACGCTGCGCTTCTAAAAAAAAAAAGAAAAGATGCTTAAAAAAATAATAATAAGGGCAAGCATTTAAAAACAATTTGAATTCATTCGGATTGAATGCGGAATCGAAATTTATCTCGATAAAACTGCGAGCGCCTCTCAGAAACCTTCACTACTCGCCCGTTGGAGGTCGACGGGGAAAATGAATGGAAATAGCGTGAATACATTGAGAAATGTAAAACTCATAATGTGATCTTGAACTTTTGCGTGGCATGGAAAAAGAATGAAGGGATCCGATTTCTCTTGGCGCTCGTATGAAAGTCAAGCGGGGTAAAAATTTTGTACGGGGCTTTAGATGTGCTCAGCGAGTCTTCAGACAGGCCCCCTGGTCTGATGGATGACTCCCTCGCGGCACAAACAAGTGTGACAATAACATTTCAAACGCTCATACTTCATTTATTTACACAGTGCGGACGCGACAAACAAAGTCAAATGGCTTAAATCGACGTCGTCTGGATTCTCCAAAGAAACATTTTCTAGAGCATGTCGTTAGCCCAGTGCTTACACCCCCCCCCCCAGCAAGAACAAAACAATCCACGCCCCCACCACCACCCACTCTCCGCCGCAAATATAAACATTAGCATTTTCGTTGCGAAACAAAGCTACACCGTAGAGTTAATATTCGCTGCGCACAACGGGCAATGAGAGCGCCACTGCCAACTACTGGAGTGGATGTGCAATTACACTTTATTGTAGTCCGGCGAAAAAAAAAAGCAATCTTCCCCAGGTTCACATGCGCCCCCACCAAGTATCGCACCCGTTTCTCGCGTGAACTAATCAGCTCCCTCCGGTCACCTGTGTCTTGTGACAGGTGTGCCTCGTTCTCTCGTCTCGTCAGTCTTTTTGGATTTAGTTTCTTTCAGCCTCTGCCTGTTTGTTGCTGTCGTCGTCGTGTTACCTTAATCTCGCTCCGTTTATGTACGGTCATGTTTCCTTACGCCTTGCCGCACTTCCTTCCTTGCATTTAGGTCGTCTGGTGTGCTTTTTTTTTTTGCCATCTCCGCCACTCAAATTACCATGACCTGGTTGAAAGAAAATTTACATAGAAAAATAAAAAAACAACAAAAACACAGAGAGCGAGAGAGAGAGAGAGAGAGGGAGAGAGAGAGCGAGAGAGAGAGAGCGAGAGAGAGAGAGAGACTTCAAAATGACTAATGATGGTTAACTATAATTAAAACTATAATTTGCAGTTCAGGGGAATAAAGTCACATTTTATTTTTTTATTATTTTATTTTCTAGCCAGAAAAAGTCGTGATTTATTTATAGAGGCGATATGACGGTATATTCGCAATGTTATGAGAACAAAGTTGCGTTTTCCGAGATAGTCGGAATTTTATGGGTCAAAGTAGTTAACAAGTGAAATCACAAATTCACAACTTTGTTATGCTCGGCTTCTAAAAAAAAAAAAATTGTATCTGCTAAAAACAATACCACATATGTGCCAAAACCAGGATAAGGATAGCTAAAAAAAAATGCACATCGTTAATAATCGAAACAAAGGTAAATACAATGCACATTTGTTTAACTTTGTTTTATTTGACTTAATAATTGGTTAATTAATCCACTTAAAAAAAAAGAATTTTTAATGAGCATGAACTTATTATTAAAATAAGCTATTTTAACCAGCGTCCTCATTTACCAAAACAATTCTCTTCAAAAATCCAACCTAGCCCTTGGAGCACAAAAGTCTGCACACCCCCGTGCTCACCACATTGCCGAATTAAAAGTTTACCTTTCGGAGCGACTCATTAACATATCGTGACGCACCCCGCACGGCTTTCGCCGAAGTTTCCAAAGTAGTTACTGAGAGACTAAACTGCTTTTTATTCAACTTTCCCCATTAAAAGTCGTCAGCAGACGAGACGTGAGCGGCCTGATCAACGGCGGCGTCTGTCGGAAAAGCTGGCCCGGCCCAAAAAAAACAAAAAAAAAAAACAACACAACGGGCGCCGATTGTCTGCTCGTTGCAATATAATTAATGGGCCTGTTGTCAGAGTGGTCTCCCCCTTGCACCTTTTCTGCGGGGGGACTCGAGAAGCGATCGTCCGCCGTCTTTCCGCAGCACAAATCATTGCATTAATTCTGGCCTTGTTCTCACCTTCTGCGCTCTCCTTCTTCCCGCTCGGGTGAAGGTTTGTCTTGATTAGGCGACTCCGTCCGCCGCCTCTTTTATCACTCCAATGAAAGGCGGCCCCGTATCTCCACCGCCTTGGCCACGTTTGCGCTTTATTGTTCTCTCGCTCGTGTTTACCGTGTAATCCTCGCTCCATTCGTCAGCCGCTTCCTCCGCTTCCCGTCGTCTACCTTTTTAACTCATTCACCGCCCCAAAAATTAATGTCGGTTTTTTTACGTCTATATCCGTCAATGGTAGTGAATGAATTAATAGCGGTTCATCAAGCAGACATCCAATGAGAGGCGCTCGCTCGGAAAGCCGGACGGCCCTTGAGGGACGCCGAGAGTCGGGGTCTTTCCGAGTCCACGCTTTGATTGACGCAGATGTTGCGGTTCCGTGTGATCCGTTCATTTAACCGTACGAGGATGCTTCGCTCACCTAAAATCAACCCTGAAGGCCTTCTTAAACTGCACTTGCTCAGTGTGAAAGGCAACGGCGCCCCGGTGACAGCGTGGCCATATTTGGAAGGGTTGACATGGCAACCAACCAGGAAGTAAACCTGGTTTTGGAATTGGTTTAGTAGTCCACAAATTGACAAGATATTCGTTGTTGCAATTGAAAGCAGCATAAAAAAATGGTTATGATGCAGTCATTACTAATGGCTCGGCAGGAACTTTAGTCTTGAAGGTGAACAACAGTTCCACCAAGAAATATATTTCAGTCTGAGCACGGAGCAGAGTCATCTTAAACACGTCACGGTCTGCGATCACTCTTGTGGACACTGAGAGCTCGCATTGATTCAAATTCATTCGTCATTTAAATACACACTAATAATATAATCTCATAAATGAAAGAATCAACTTTTTAGAGCAGCAGCAGTAGAAAAATGTTATGGGGCGGCGATGCCATCTACTGGTGGTTGTGCTTCTGTAACTAGTTTGAAATTTACAGTGGAGCAGCTTTAGACGCTTCCCCATTCTGCGACGGAATTGACTAGTATACTTGTCAATGGCAGCGAATGTTGTAAGTCTTCCTTTTTTTTTTTTTGTTAAATAGCAGTGCAAGTCAGGTCAAAAGATATTTTTAATATATGTTGCAGACTGCTAAAAAATGGATGGCGGGCCACAAAAGGCCCGCGGGCTATGGGTTGGACACCCCTGCTTTGACCCACAATATTTTGAAGGCTCAAATATGTGTATGCATAAGAAAGATGTGAGATGAAGCGGTGGCTATTTTTTCAAGGCTGGAGCAGTGAGATGGGCGTGGTTTCGACAAATTCAACGGACACGCCCACAGCAATCGAGAGCGGAGCGAACGGCTTCATTTTGGACCATTTGGACGATTTATTTATTTATTTTTTGATCATTCAAATTTGGCAGAGATGTAAACAATGTCAAATTTACAAAACTTACTGCATTTATTTCACTATTAGGGACTTTGAAAGGAAAATATTTTTATTAAGAAAATATATTTTTTTAAACCAAAAATAGTCTTAATATAATAATATATATCGAATGATTAAATATAATATTAATAATATATATATATCATAATTTTCTTTCACTTCCACGGGTAACATTTTCCGATTATGGTGGATGAACTCACCATAAAAATTAAAATAAAATAATAAAATAAAGTAAAACATTACCGTTTTGTGCGCGTGGACGCTGGATGTTTGTGCGTTTGTGACTCATGTTCTGGACGTTGCTGATGAATAATAGATCATGCCCGCGTACTTTTAGCCCCCAGTACAAGTTCCTGCAGTGAATCACTGCTGCCACTCACGGAGATCGTATACTTTTTTATTTAAAAAAAAAAAAAAATGCATGTTTTAGCGAAGAAAAAAAATAGCTGTATATTTTGTTCATGTTTGTGTTGTGAGCATGTTGAAGCAAACCTTCAATGGCGAACGGTTTGCCCACCGTCAGCAGTTTACAGTCTGCGTCGATGGATACCTCGAAATCCAGCAGGGCTTTGTCCATGATGAAGGCATCCAGGGCAGGAGGATTTGTCCTTCAACAACATGCACACACATTTACGCACGCGCGCACACACATACAATATTTGGGGAAAATATAATGACATTTCTAAAAATGCTTTTTTTAAAAAAAAAAAAAAAAAAAAAAGAAAGTGAATTCACAATAACATTTTCCAATTAAGAAAAATAGAAATCTAATTAACTTCCTGTTTTTAGTTGAAAAAAAACAAACAAAATTTCGTTATTCGACCAATTATTTATCAACCACTTGTCCATAATTTGCAGGATTTTCCATTTCTATTTTTTATTTTACTTTTTAGTCTACATCATTGATTATCGGAGAGGTGCGACTCCCTCTGGTGGTACGCAAAAAGAATCATTGCCCAAATGCAGTTCAGTTGTATTTTACTTTTGAGTTTTTTCATGTATTTTATTGAATTTTTTATGCCATATTTAGGGAAATGTTACACTGACAAACAATAATATTACAAGAGCTATTTTTTTTTTTTTTAAAGTAACACTTGATGATCGCTTAAGCCAAAGATGAACACTGGTGACTCACGCACACACGCTGAGTAGCTCCTTGATTCATTGGGGAAAAAAAAAAAAAGAAATTTTGTTTGTTTTTTCCCCAAATATTTGTATTTGTATTTTTTTTTTTTTGACGTCCCTGTATTTTTCTTCCACTACAGTGGTAGTAACAGTTTGGCATTCATGGATTCACCCGTTTGTATTTCTTTGATTTCTTTTTCAATATTAATTTAAAAAAAAATAAATAAATAAATCAGAAACAGTTTTTTGGCAAGACACTCCAATTTTTTGTGGAAAAAAACATAGCGAGAATTTTTAAGGGTTTTTAAAAAATAATTTTTGGGGTTTAGAATGTTTTCTTATTTTAATCTAACGGGTAGTCGTAGAGACCGCCGATACCAGCCACAGATATTTTAGGAAAATAAAATCTGACATTGGCGAATCATCTCCATTAAAATTTCATTGTATTAAATCTAATTTTATACATCAAAAGTACTACAGTTATCGTGGAAAAAGAAAACAGCGATATCCAACATCGCTAATAAAAATCTCATCATTCCCATTTTTTTCCCGTGCTGACGGCCTTGACCGAAGCCAACACACAAACACTCCCGCTCAAACAGCCATCATATGAATGTGACATCTCAGCTTGTCGAAACACAGCTCGACTAAAGCGTAAATATAAAGTAGACGCCATTAAGCGCATCCTAGTGTAAACACATATATCATTTAGCTAAGCCGACAGCCTCTGTGGCAGCCCGATAAGACTTTGGACACACTGCCAAAGACTCTTCTTCTTCTTCTCCTATTGATCGGGCTGAACTTAATTGACCTCTAATTATAGAGCGCTCCTCTTTGCCGGCAAACAACGGGCGGCTGGAGATAAGTGTTAGCGCAACAAAGTGGATTTAAAGCGTCTAAACACGCCACAGACGTCGGGTTGGCAGGAAAAACAATCATGTTGGGAAGGACAACAACATGAAACGCACGTTTGGTTTTCTTATAAACCCGCTAAGCGTTCTTTGCGTGTCGGCAGGATTATGTCACGGCGGCTAAACGCATTACACAACACCTGAAAATATTTCAGAAACAAAAACAAAATCACTTAAGCACTTTGAATGAAGCCGTGTTTGTGTTACCGTAGTTTACGGGTTTTCCATGTTGAAAAAAAAAAGTTGTTTACGGCACGTACAGAACGATTTTGTACTGTGAATGCACATAAAGGTACATAAACAGATTTTTAAAACTGTGTTTTTTTTTTAACACAGCAACAAGTTTGCTAATTAAAACAGAACAGACCCAAGAGAATTAAAAAAAAAAAAAAAAATCAAGATTTATTTAGCATATTTTCTGAATTATAGAGCGCCCCTACTGGTGAAAAAAAAATAACAGAAAAGCCGCACCATTGTATTAGCCGCATGGTTCAAAATCGAGCAAAATTGTAGTGGCTCATAGGCCGGAAAATATGGTAGTTTGAATTTTCTCCGAATTTTTTATTATTATTTTTTTTTAAAATATTTATTTATTTTTTTTAATATTTCTGTGTCGGGCCTGATCATATTTTTTCACAATCCGAGACAATCAGTCAGGACACATGTGGGTGTTATTTTTACAAATGGACAAATGTAAAGTGTTGCAAACGTCTGGTTGTCAATGTCATGGTTGAACAAATAGTTTGGAAAGTGAAAAGTGGTGATTTTGGAGGAACAAGGCCTTCGTCAGGCATTAGCCAAATATATATGAAATTAAAAAAAAAACGTTTTGTATAATTTCTCATACATTTTAATAGTTGATTATTGTTTGCTCATTATCGGGGATTACAAAAAAAAAAGAGTAATGGGTAACAAGCCAAGGCAAAACCATTTCAATGCATTTTTTGAGGAATTACCGGTAAAACAATTTGGTCGCTTTCCAAAGCAAGGCCAAGGCAGTTTTTCTTTTTTGTCAAGCACATTTCATCCACAAGGCAACACAATGTGCTTCACACGAGCAAAGACGCAATTGTTGACAACATTCAAAAGCAAAGCAGAGAAAACAAAAGTGACTGCAATGTACGTTGACATTTAAAAGCATTTTTGATTAATGTATGGGTTGGATTAAAATAAATAAAAAATATATATATATCAAATTGACATTGCAAAAAAATGTGCAAACTGACGGTAATCAAGGTTAGAATAATTTTGGTTATTTTTTTTTAATCATAATTCGTTTTTATGTCATAATTATTTTATTTTTTTAATATTCAGTTTTATTAAGTTTTTAGAACAGGCCTGTAAGTTTTTATTTTTTTCATAAATGTTTTAGTTTAGGTTTGTACTCTATATAATGTACTCTATATAAATTGGTAAATTTCACTGTAATTTTATTTAGTTTTAGCTCGTTTGAAAAAAAAAAAATCAGTCGTTTCAATTTCATTTTCCATTTTCCTTCTTATTCGAGTTCGTACACAAAAAAACATTTTTATTTCAGTTTCAGTCACTTTGTGAGATTTCCTTAATGAGAATAACCTTGATTAGAATCATGGCCGTGTCAGAAAATCTGCAAAAATGTTATTATCGAGTAATAATCAAGTTTTTTATCAGAATAACGTCACAACTGATGGGGGTCGCGCCTGGGTCGACGAGGAGCCATGAATTTCTGAAGAAGTCATTTCAATCATCAAGTTTGGCAATGTTTACCGCCAGACAAAAGGGCTGACTTTCCAGAGTTGTTTTTTTTTTTTTTCGTCTCCCTTTTTTATTTTTTGCTGCGCTAGCAGAGCAGCGGTGTTTTATTGTTTACCTCGAGCAAGGCCTGTCAGGCACAAAGAAACATGGAGGAGGGAGAGAAGAGGAAGAGGCTTCTTGTGGGACATAAACACAGTGACATTCGCCGACGCGCCACCTGGGTGGCGCGCATCGCAATGTGCACGCTTGACTGGAGGACGGAAAGCCTTTGAGTGTTCGTTCCTTCGGGCGGAGGCACGCTTGTTTGATGGCGGTCTTAAGGTCCGGACCGTGGGACTTGTTGTCCTCTAAGATCCGATTGTGTTGATTTCATCTTTGCCATCTCTGTTTTCCGCTCACGGTCACCCGGCCGGCCTTTGTCGCGTCTCGGCAGTGTCGACAAGTCCGTCTGTGACATTTTGGTTCAGGTTATCGTTTTGGTTTAATATAGTTCTGAGGAGGTTTGATTTCTTTTTTTTTTTTTTGGTCCGCCAAACAGGTTGACATTATTAAAATTATGGATCGGCTGATTAATTGGCTGCTGTTTAAAAATCTGCAAAAAATAAATAAATATATAAATGGCTGATTTTATTGATTGAAAGGAAAAAAAACAAAACTTTACCACATATGACAATGATGACACTCAAACATCGCCCACCCATCCAAAAATTGCCATATTTTTGCAGATTTTTCTCTCAGTAGTAAACTTGAACACCACAGGGCAAAGTATTGGAAAACAGTTGAAAATTCTGCTTGTAATTCTTTTTTTTCAAATTATTTTGCAGTTATTTCACACTTTTTTTTCAAATTAATATACTTTTTGTCCGTCAATGGCAGTGAATGATTACATTCTAGCAAATCGGTAAAAAATGCTTTGTTTTAATTTAGCTATTATTATATTATTATTATGATATATTATTATTAGCTATATTTTAGTTTTACAATGTCTGTCTAAACAATAATACAGAAATAAATACATTTAAACCAAAACTCATGTATGAAATTAATTGACAAAGATGAAAATGAAAGTACATTTTGGGCCATAATTATTATTTTTTAATACGTAACGAGAAAGGAGAGTCAGTTAGTTTTCGTATTTTTGTTTAAAGTGCTGTTGTTTTTTATTGCATTTTGTCATGAAAAAAAATAAAAACTAAAATTTTAAAATAAAAAATAAAGATGTTTTATTTCAGTTTTTTACCATTACCAGTGTATTTATATTTATTATTTTTTTATTGTTCTGTTTCATTATCTTGGTGTGAACAGGTTGATCTCACTGACGCATCTAATTCAATTAATAATATTTAAATGACAAATGATGATGACGATGAACAGAAGAAATGAAAACAACTAGTTCACCACGAAACAGTTTGGACTTTTGCTCGTCTGGCACCCTTCAAAAGTTCCGTTAATTGCTTGTGTGTGTTTTTTTTTTTTTTGGGAGGTCGGTTATCATTGCAGTGGGGGCGCCTCAATTAAGGTAGTAAACCTGAAATAATTTCACTGAAGCATTTGCGTGAACTCGGCGATAACCTTTTTTTTTTTTTTTTTGAAGCAAGCTTCTGAGTTTATTATTTGTCCCACGCACACACAGCTGATCCTGCCTGCCGTCTTCACCTTGTCCCGCATGAAGGTGAGATTTCTGTTTGCCGGCTTTTTTTTTTTTTTCTTTTTCCGTCTCGTGTGTTTTGGGGCCATCTGTACACAAGGTTGCGCTTGTGCGTGCGTGCGTGTTTTCATCCTAGATGAAAGGGCAAACGTAGCATAAGCGTTTTATTTCCTTTTTTTTTTTTTTTTTGTGCGTGTGTAGCTTTTTTTTTAAATAAAGATTTCCATTAAGGAGGCGTGACATCTTGGTTTGTTTGTTGCCGGCCGATAAAAATGGGAACGCGCTTTGAATTGATATGCAGGAGGAAGCCGATCTGATTTTGCACTTAAAAACAACAACAATCAGGGTCCGAGTTATTGATCGGTCTATTAGGTTCAGTCCGAGTAAGTAGTTCAAGTGATTGGTCAGTCTAAAACACTTACTATCATGTTACTGACACGTTATTGGCAAGTCTAATGCACTTAATAACTTGCAAGTTATTGGTCATTTACTGACATGTTCGAGCTACTGGTCAGTCCAATACGCTAACTAATAACTTAGCAGTGGTGGGCGGTCAAGGCCTTCAAGGCCTCCTCTGCGGGCCTAACGAAATCAAGAAATCATGACCATATTCTTCACATTGATGTCATATTATATCCTAGTGTTGAATTTTTAGGTTAGAGTTTTTATCCAATCAGAATTGAGCGAGCTCGTGTTGCCGGGCAGATTTCTCAATACCAATACAATTTTTTTTTTTTTTTATGTCTTACTTGAGCATGTGCACGCCCTCGGGGGTGGTGGGTTGGTTGAAGCGCCGCATGTAGTCGTGCATCTCGGGGAAGCTCTTCTTCATGTAATCCTCGGCGCTGCTCTCGCGCACCGTGCCGAATCGGAAGCCCAGCGACGGGTGGTGCAGCTGCCACGGCGACCGAAGAAGGGGGGAGGAGGAGGAGGAGGCAGGATGGCACAGCAAATCAAAAATTCAAAGCAGTTGCGGAAAGTTTTCACAGTGCTTCGTTTTGTTGCGTTACAGTTATCGGTCGGTCGATTACATGTCAGGGCAGGTTGAATTTATAAGTCGGTCTAAAAAAAAATATCTATTCTCTAGTTCAGTGCTTCTCAATTATTTTGTCACTTCAAAAACATGATGAAGTTATTACTTCTTGTATACAAAAAAGTTTTGTATTGATCAGAGTCTCACCTTATCGTCGTGGATTCCCGACACCTGCTCGAAGGTCTTTTCGCCAACCATGACGGCGGCGAGGTTGGCCGTGTAGCTGGAGAGCACCAGGAGGCAAAAGATGGCCCACAGGTTCATCAGGAAGCGGCCCGTCCAACATTTGGGCGTCTGAAAAAGGGAAGTGACAACAAAAAGCATGACAAATGGCGCAGGACGTGGACTCCATCACCTCCTCGATCACCAATCGGTGACATGAAATAAAGTATGCCGTGGATTATCTCTTGGAGTTGGTCCTATTTCGATTATGTGAAAGTGGTTATCTTGAATTACTGATTCAGAAGATGACACGTACACGACCAGTCCTAAAGACTTCAACACTGGCTCCCAAATGATGCGACTGGAATAAAGACCCGGCAAGGTTCTGAGCTCAGCAGACTCGCTTGGGTCAAATAGTGGAGCAAATAGTTCAAAGCAAACATGGTGCGTTAGCATTTAGCTGTTATGCTGCACATAAATGGAATACAATGCCCCCCCCCCTCCATAGTTAAACTCATGAAATCCATAAAACATACATATACGTTTTCAAAAAAGTAGTCCCGCCTCCCAAAGACGTATTTATACGTCTTGGGCTTTTTTTTTTTTTTTTGCATCATAGCTCCGTGTTTTTATAGCATTAGAACACAATATTCTGTTGGCCTCGCAAAATCAGTCAAAATCCAAAAAAACGCTGGAATTGAGGGGCTTCCTCTCGTGAAAATGTCTGGGATTAAATGAATTAAAATAAAAAACATCCTAAACCCCAAAAATTCTTTTTAAAAACTCATTCACTACCAGCCAAGTAAAAATGAAATTGATTTTTGACGTCTTTAGCCGTCAATGGAATTGAATTACTACGTGTCTAAACTTGCCTCGAAAAATGGAAAAAAAGTCAAGACAAACTTTTCTTATTGAAAGGACAGTTTTTTTTTTTTCTTAAGGGAGCCTTCCAGGTATTGACACAAGTTCAGTTCCTCACTTAAACCGCTCTATCCTCTTTACAAATCCCACATTAGCACCCAATTAAGTTAATTGAAAAAAGATGGCTGGGCATATTAAAGGAAATCCAACAAAGTGGAGTTGTTTGGAAGGCACCTCGGAAACGTCTCTCCATGAAATTGTCAGCCTCGGGGATGGAACTGCCTCGGCTTTACGCCGCCCCCAGTCCACCCCTGAAAGCCGATAATTTATTCCGCCAATTAAAATCCACCTCGCGTAAGAGAAGACGGGACAACTTTGCCTCGTTGTAAAGACTCGACACTCAGCCGTAAACCCGGGTCGTAAGCGCTTAGTACAAGGTGAAATGATGGGAAGTTTCTCCCAACAGCGCAACATTAATCAGTCGCTAACCTTAACGGTGACGTCATAAGAAAGGTCACCTTTTCTTAAAGTAGACGGGGGAATTCATGTTTTTTTTTTTTTCGTCCTCCAGGTTTGCCCGTGCAGCAAATACGGTTAAAGGGGGAGCTAAGCGTCTCAGCAAGATTATTTAGCATGAGCCCCCACTCGTCTAAATTATTTTATTCTGATTGATAGTCATTAATATTTATTGGAATCAAATTGAAGCAACTAAATCCATCCATTTTCAACTTTTGGCTTCTATCGCCCTCTGCTGTCAACTGAAATTGACGCACAAGTGCCCTCAGGCTGGCATTGCGAACATCAGTGCTCACCTGTTTTCTTGATTTGGTTAAGTGGCGTTTGCAATGCGAGCCCGAAGTCAGTTGAGACGTCAAGTGTGGTTTAAAGCGATTGGCGGTCATTAGCCAAAATGGCGGACCGGGGAGACGGATGAATTAATCTGATTATTTTATTTTTTTTTTTTGCCCTAACACGGGTGTGGGCAAACTACAGCCCGGGGGCCACATGCGGCCTGTTAAATGTTTTAATCCGGCTCGCCGAACTTGAAAAAAAATGAAATGAATAAACCTTAGTTCATGGTTTTTATTTTCTAAATACTGTGGTGTGTCAAAGGCCGATCATTTTTTGTCATTTTTTTGTTCATTTTCATCGAAAAATTAAATGTATTTTTTTCTCAGATGAGGTGATGATACCAAAACACTCCATCTAATCAAAAAGTTTGGCCACCCCTGTGGCCTAACATAATATTAATTGCAATGAAAATTACCTTTAAGAATGTGATGAGGAAGTTTCGACCTTGTCAAGACTCACGCAGTATGTTACCGTAAGTTACCGGAGCTAATTGGATTTAAAAGCATTCCTTGGCAGCTTTTTAATGACGATGTCGACTTGGCTTCACTAAGTAAGTGATTGTTTGGCTCGGTCGGACGCGGTGCAAAAGACGCTGGGATCAGATTGTTAGCACGGGTGGCGGGATTGCTAACGGGGGCAAATCGGTTCATCAGCGAGGATCAAAAGCGCGACCTTTCAATTAGGCGAAGGTCTCCCTAATAACTTGGCCTCTATTCTTGTTCATCCCCGAGTCATTTGCAAGGCTTTCTCTTGGGACACAAGAGGGGGCTTGTGTGTTTATTATGATGGCTTGCCAACTCGCAGCAGGGCGTTTGCAGTGATGACATTGATGTTGCATATTTGGATTTGCCAAGGGTGCATGGGTATGCGTTCAAAACAGATCTAAAGTGGAAAGGGATTGCAAATGACCTTGCGTTCAGCGAGGTTCGGCAATAGAGATGCCAAGATGAGAGTGACAAGATTTGAACAAGAATGGTCTGTTTACCCCCCAATTTAACGCCACTTATCCTGGAAAAGAGTCGTAGCGGAAAACGTCTCTGGCGGATATTGAGGTGTTTTCCCGAGCCGACTGAGAGACATGGTCCCTCCAGAGAGTCAAGGGTATACGCTGACCGGTTGAACATACCCGAACACGTAGTTAGGGAGGTGACCTGTCTTTGGCCAACTGCTCCATCTCCCTCCCTCAAGGATCATATTGCGACTGATGAGACTTATCCATCCATTTTCCTCGAGTTATACTGGTTAGAGTCATTAGGGAAGTCGTATTGGGATGATACCGAGGTGTTTCCAGGCCGACAGAGACATTCACACCAAAGAGTCTCCTACTGTTTGGGTATGCCCAGAACCAGTGGTGGGCCAGGCATTTCATTCGATTTGAAACCTAGCTTCTCTTGAAAGGTCCGTCTTGAAAATTGACTTGCAAGTGTATCTGCAATTAAATTTCCTCCATCGGCCATTGTGGTTTAAAAAAAAAGCAAGAATATATTTTAGATTTTCGAACGGTCGCCAGTTATGACTTCCGGGTGTGTTGATTCCGCATCGCACTGCCCCCTCACGAGTGGGTATTCAATCACAAAATGCGTTCATCACCTTCAGCGTAAGGCCAGCGAGAAGGCCTTACTGTCATCAACTTGTGATCTGATTGGCTTTCGCAACTGTCTATCAAATCTGAAAGTCCATTGACTTTGACAGAAGAGATGCCCGCACAACTGCATCTGAAGGCCTCGGAAAGAATAGTGCACGCTGGTATTGTGAAATCTGCCTGGCAACACGAGCTAGCTGCATTCTGATTGGGTAAAAACTCTCACAGAAAATACAACGCTAGGATATAATATGACGTCAATGTGAAGAATATGATCATGATTTCTTGATTATGTTTGGTCAGCAGAGAAGGCCTTGAAGGCCTTGACCGACCACCACTGCCCAGAACACATAACCAGGGAAGTGATTTGTGTCTGGACAAGTTCTCCAGCTCCATTGGAAGGATAAGACAGACAAGATTGAACCACAATCATGTGTTTATTCTTTATCCTTTTCTTATAATTGTCAGAGTCACAGGGAAAAAAAAGTCTCAGAAGGTGTTGCCATGGGACATGATTCCTCCAGAATGCCGACATCTTCCCGTTCAACGATCCAGAACACATAAACCACGGAGGCGACTCGTCTTTGGTCAACGTCTCCAGCTCCATTGGTAGGATAAAATTGGGACTGACCAGATTGAATTATGCATTCAACAATCCATTTTCCTCCATTGATACTAGTCAGAGTCTTGGGAGATAACGAGGTCTTTCTTGGCAAATTGAGACACACGGCCTCCTAGGATTTGGATCCGCCCAGAATACATAAGCAGGGAGGTAAATTGTTTCCGGACAACTTCTCCAGCTCAACAAGACTAGAATTATCCATTCCACAATTGTTTTCTCTGTGCTTATCCTGGTGATGATTTTATGGAGGAAGAAGTAGTGGGAGAATGCAGAGGGGTTCTCAGGCCCAATGAGAATGACAAAGTCCCAAAAGAGAGTTGTCGGTCTTGGCCAGTGTGTCCTACGAGACGGACCTGCCTTGAAATCCTCACAAGGGAGGCATCTGCAGATGACGGATGCCTGAGATCATTAAGAATTCTCTTCTCTCTGACATGCTTCTTGCATCCAACTCTCGAGGTGACCTCCAGACACCCCCGTTTAGAAAACTCAATTGTTTATATTTGACAGAATTCTGCTTGCAACCACTGATGAGGGTGGCAATCCAGTTCAGGGTGTCGCCCACCTGCTGTCCGAAGGCAGTTGGGATTGGCTCCAGCACCCCCGCGACCCTTGTGAGGAGAAGCGGGACAGATAATGGATGGATAATTCACATTTGATAGGCAGCACTGCGCCAACCGAACTTTTGAGGGACTGAAGTGCATCAAGTTTTACATTCCCCACTTTCTTTAGAAGCACATACTTTTAGGAACTAAAAAGTTTTATTCACTTCCATCTCAAATCTGTCAGGGAACCTTACGGCCTGCTCGTAAATCATAACTGTGATACATTTTCCAAAGACAGAGCGGAACGAGAAGATTGGTCCCTCCCGTTGATAACGACCATGACCACCCTTCCTGGTCACCTTGAGGCAGTTCCGTTTCTCATCTCCGCTTACTCGATTAACCTCTCAACTCAAAATGGACAGCCTTCTGTCAGTACTCTCATTACGCCGCGTGTTTCTTTCTGGACTCTCACCTGTCTCAAACTTTGAGTGAATCTCACGGAGTGCTGACCTCCACGTCGCCTCTCCCGCCCCAACTTCATCCATCCCAATCATGCCGGTCATAACTCTTCCAATCTCTGTCGAGACACTTACCCTTGCATTATCCTCCCGGTGGCTCCCTACTTCATCACTGCCTCACGTCTAACCTCGCCCTCAATAAATCTTCTTTGCACCCTGGTTATATTTTTGTTTTGTTTTGCTTGTCATTGTGCTGCAAAATCCGCTTAAAACCTATTTGGAGTTACCTTAACTGCTTTTGTCCTATTGCCCATCCTCCATATCTTATCCCTCCCGCTCTAAACAAAATGCCCATCGATCAAGGAGATGATTGCTGTTACCTTGGTGGCGACGGTGCGGCCGAACAGGATGGCGTAGCAGAGGTTGAGGGCGGAGGAATAGGAGAACACGCGCACCCGGTTCCGCCCGTGGGGGGTCATGCCGAAGGGGCTGTTCCACTCATACAAGGTGAGGAAAAGTGCGGTGAGGTGCAGCGTGACGAAGATGCCCACCCACATGGACCAGTGCAGGGGCCACATGAAGGCACCGATGGGGGCTGCCGTGTCCCGACTGCGGACCTGGGAGAACCAACAACAAGAGTTTTGGAGCATTTGTACAAAAAAGTGAACTGTGACTTAGATGGCGTAGACCAGTGCTTCTCAATAATTTTCTGTTACGCCCCCTGGCGAGAAGAAAACAATATGCACCCGCTCGCCCCCCACCACCACCGACTCTCCGCCACAACCATAAGTAATAACATTTTCGTTGCAAACCAAACCCACACCGTCGAGTTAATACTCGCTGCGCACAATGGGCAAGGAGAGCGCCACTGTCACCGACTGGAGTGGATGTGCAATTACCGCATTTTCCGGGCCATAGGGCGCTCTTTAAAGTCCCTAATCCTCCCCAAAACAAACAAAGCGCCTTGTAAAGCGACGCGCCCATTATATGGACTAAGCATCACTCGCGACCATCGACCCTTTTACTCATTGGGCTGTTCGGAGTGCATGTTAGCACACCCTGCTGGACAAAGTCTGAGTCATCTATGCTTCTAATTGACCGTGACTCATACATTATGTGACTATGGTGTTTGGGTGATGGTGTAGGAGAAAGCTGGACAAAAGGGCAGCTGTCCACAATGTTGTAGTCTGTCTTGTCATTTATGTTATTGCAAGCAAGAAACGTCCCAGGTTTAGACAACAGACTGAAAAAAGCCCAAAGCATAACAGCACATCTCTCTAAACAGCCATATGATTGGCTGAGTCTGAGTGGCTCCCAAGAAGCCATTGCTATAATCTTTTTGTGTTCTTTTTATTTCTTTTGGGTATATAGATGGCATGAGAGATACATGTTTTGTGTTAATCTTATTTCTTTGTTTCATTGTTTGCTTGTATGCTGAGGTTTTTTTTTTTGTTTTGATTTGAAACCGTGACTCTAAGGAGTGTGGTGACCAGTTAAGTCCCTCCCCTGACGTTGTCCAGTAGACTATTCCCAAGACACCTTTAATGGGTTAGAGTCATTGTTATTGTCAGTGATTCCTAATAGTTTCATGACATCTGTCATTGAAATAGGGTGATACCTCTGGCAACAGTTCCTTAGGGGATTGAGTCCTGGTGAGCTGGCATCAGCTAGCGCGAGCAGCCGGCCGAGTCGAGCTAGCGCGAGCAGCCGGCCGAGCCGAGCTGAGCTAGCGCGAGCAGCCGGCCGAGCTAGCGCGTTGTTGTTTGACCTTGCAGACATAAAATGTAGACCGGCCAAGCTAGCGCGAGCAGCCGGCCGAGCTAGCGCGGCTGGAGCCGGCCGAGCTAGCGCCCTGTAGTGCGGCGCGCCTAGTATATGAATTAAATACGGAAATAGCACCCTCAACTGGTGTTGCGCCCTTTGATGCAGCGCGTCTTATGGCCGTAAAAATACGGTACACTTCACTGTAGTACGTCGGAAAAAAAGCATGTTCCCCAGGGTCACACGCGCCCCCCCTCAGCATCGCACCGCGCCCCCTCGAGGGAGGCCAGCCCCATTATTTGAGAAGCACAGGCCTAGACAAAAAAAAGTATCAGCATGTGGTTGCGCATTTGTGGTAATTTTGACAAAGTCGTAATAATACAAAATAGAAGGCCTCATGACTTTTTATTAGGTTTTAACTTTTTCTTTGGCAGAGGTTTTGGCAGTGCCTTTGCAAGACCAGCAGTGCTGTAATATAGTCCAGTTAGACCCCTAACTTGGTGCACCATTTTCCTCTGAAATCCTTGAGAGAGCTGTTTCAGTATCTGCATCATATTTTTACCACCAGCCTGAGGTGTCTTGACGGTAAACACAACCAGTCATAATTAGCTTGTAAAACCCATCCACATAGTTTTCCATTTTGCACAATTTGCCGACTCTGGAAGGGCAAGGGAGTTTTTGTTTTTTCCTTTTCTTACAGACAGATGAGCTTTTATTCTGAAATGGGACCCTACTGTCAGATCGTATTATTCATCGCAGTGTGTCAGCCGCACGGGGACATGTTAACAAATCAAACGAATAACGGCAGCGTGTCTCGGGGCTCCGCTCAGACGTCTCCGCCCGCCCGCCTCTCCGAGCCGTTACGGCGTCTTAAACTGCTGCTCGTTTTTGGAATTTCCATAATTAATAGGCCCGGCGTAAAGCGAAACTAATTATTCACTCGCTAATGAACTCCTGTTGGTGGATGAGACGGGGCCAAAGGGTGAAATCAAGCGGATGGCATTCGCAGAAACGACTGAACGCTGACGAGGAGTTCAAAATTACTCACACTGTATGGTAGAAGTACAATTGCTTACGTAAAAAAAAAAAAATACTCATTTACTACCATTGACGGATATAGACGTCAAAGATCAATTTTTTGGATGGAGGAGTAGCAGTAAAAAGTACTTTCTTACTTCCCATCACTGGCTGAATCAAAACAAGACAAGAGTCTGACCGGCGATGTTAGCACATTGTTAGACATGCCCTGGATTCCGCGCCATCATTAGGATGCCAAAAATATCACAAATTGAATTAATGATGACCCCGAGCCACTGTACCAGGATGCCCAGGCTGGTGGAGTAGAAGGGCGAAGTGAAGTCAATGACTCTGCTTCTGGCTGAGTTGATGGAAAACGAGGTGACCGCCATGTCCGCCGTGCCGCTCCTCAGGTCGCCCACCAGGCCGGTCCAGCGGCCGCCGCCGCTCATCGCCCCGTACTTCCCGTCCCCGACGATGTACAGGTCAAAGGTGAAGCCCATGTCCTCCGCCAGCTTCTCCAAGAGGTCGATGCAGTAGCCGTAGCAGCACTTGCGCAGGTCTTCTGGAAGGCCTGCCGTGTGAAGACGGTGATGTGAACTGAATTACGATGAAGCGCAGAGCAGTGAGATTAATGCTGACTCTCATTTTGCGCCTTTTTTGCACTGAACTGGTGCTCGGTGGGAGATAGAGCTAAAATAAGGTTTGGTTGGGGGTTATGCGTTCGGTTTTAGGTTTAGTCATAGGATTTCAATTATAGATTAAAGATTGGGGTTAAGGGTCTGGTTCTAGGGGAAAACAGTTAGGAATGAGTAAGTTTAGGGGTTTCGTTGTTAGTGGTACAGGTTCGGGGTTCGTGGTTGGGTGTTACAGTTTAAATTAAGAGTTGAAGAGGTGTTAAGGTTTCGGTGTCAAAGTTTAGATCAGGGGTGGGCAAACCTTTTGATTGGCGGGCCACAATGGGTTCTAAAATTTGACAGAGGGGCCGGACCAGGAGCAGATGGATGGAATGTTTTGGTAACCTCACACCATCGGAAAATAAAATACATTTAATTTTAAATAAATGTGAACAAAAGCATTACAACAAAATATGTCTTTGAAAAACCACAGTATTTAGAAAATAAAACATTAACAAGGTTTATTCATTTAATTTTTTTCAAGTTCGGCGGGCCACGCCTGGTTTAGAGTAAGGGTTGAGGATTAGGATGAAGGTTTAGGGTTAGGAAAAACAACAACAAAAAAAACAAGAGAAAGTGAAAAATAAAGGCTCAATTGTTCAAGGTTATCTCAGAGGTGTTCTTGAGGGGGCACAATGAAAATTCAGGGGGCAAATCATGGGGTATTTGGATCCAGATCTATCAAGTCTTTTATCCATCCATCCATTTTCTGTACCGCTTCTCCTCACAACCGTGGCGGTGGGTGCTGGAGCCTATCCCAGCTATCTTCCGGCAGTAGGCGGGGGACACCCTGAACGGGTTGCCAGCCAATCACAGGGCACACAGAGACGAACAACCATCCGCGCTCACACTCATACCTAGGAGCAATTTAGAGTGTTCAATTAACCTACCATGCATGTTTTTGGAATGTGGGAGGAAACCGGAGTACCCGGAGAAAACCCACGCAAGCACCGGGAGAACATGCAAACTCCACACAGGAAGGCCGGAGCCGGAATCGAACCCACGACCTCCGCATTGTGAGGCTATCGAGCTAACGAGTCAGCCACTGTTCCACCCTCAAGTCTTTTAGTTTGTAGTCAAATTATAAAATTATAAATTATAATCATAAATCAGACTGAATTCAAATTTACCGTTGCCTTCCCAGTCTGCTGCTGTTGCGTTGGGGTTATGCAGCTGGTTGAAGAGTCCTTGGATTAAGTCCGATCTGTTGGTCCTCGGGTCCAGGCAGAGCTGTCCGGCAGGACACAGCCCATCCTCGTCCACCTCACGAGTAAACACAAACGGGTGCTCCACCAGAGTCACCACCCGCAGACGGTGCCCCTCCACCGAAAGCCCAGGCCTCCAGCGTCCCCCAGAATTAAAGTCCCCTTGACCGTCGCCCCCTCTCACCCCGGCACCGAGACCTTGACCCTGGCTGCTGCTGAAGCCGCCCACCAGCCCATGGACACCACCCTCCAACTCCAGCCTGCCTCGAGACCACTGGCCCACAGTGACCCAGGCCGGCTGACCCAGGGCGCCCCTCTTGAGGCTCCAGACATGGAAGAGCTGCGAGGAAAGTATTCTGGAGTGGTCGGCGTCCACCTGGATCAGGCCGGTGGCACCAGTGAAGGAGGTATTGGGGAAAAACCTGGACAGATACAGTCGATATAGAGACCATAAAAAAAAGTAAGTTCAAAGTTTTGCCCCTTTCACATGCTTTAAACACATCGAAATAATGTATGTTAATGTTATTAAAACACATGCAAACATATTGAAACGGCCCCTATGTAGTCTTTGCAAACTATCTGGAAGAAAAAATACAAGCATAAAATGCAAAGAAAATACTATTCATAACAATCAGTGGCGGGCCGTGCATTTCACACCTAGAACTTCAGCGAAGTCCAACTTCATCCTACTTGAATCAATCCTCCTCATATTACCATCATTTATGACACCACGGCTGGACGAATAATATACAGAAACAAACGTACGCATGACTGAGTGAGTGTTGAACGACCTCGCTTCTCTTGAAAGGTCCGTCTTGAAAATGGCCTTGCGAGCGTATCTGCAATTAAATCCACACTTTTCCCTCCTTCGGCCATTGTGGTTTAAAAAAAGCAAGAATATATTTTAGAATTCCAAACGGTCGCCAGTTATGACTTTTTGGTGAGCTGATTCCAGATAGCGCTGCCCCCTCACGAGTGGGTATCCAATCACAAAACGCGTTCATCACCTTCAACGTTAGGCCAGCGAGAAGGCCTTACTGTAACCAACTCGTGATCTGATTGGCTATCGCAACTGTCTATCAACTCTGAGAGCTCACTGACTTTGACAGAAGAGACGCACAATTTTATCTGAAGGCCTCGGTATTGTGAAATCTGCCTGGCAACACGAGCTCGCTGAATTCTGATTGGATAAAATCTCTAACCTAAAAATTCAACACAGGATATAATATGACATCAATGTGAAGATTATGATCATTTTTTCTTGATTATGTTCGGCCAGCAGAGAAGGCCTTGACGGCCCGCCACCGCATTCAATAACCGGCTGAGAAATGCAACAGCGAGTGTGGCTCTCATTTCTCACTTGTGCGGACTTTACTGATCGTAAGTTTACTGAGTAAACCCATAAAAAATGATTGCTTGAAAATGTTTCAATATAGCAGGAGGAGCTTGAGCGATGAATCGTGATATAGCGGGTGAAGACTGTGCTTTATTTTTCGCCATGGGGGAATTCAGTTGTCCTTTTAAGAGCTCAGATTGCTCACATATCCATAAAAAAAACACTTCAAAAACCTTTAAAAAACAACTTTGGGTTAAAGTGTCAAGGGAGAATAAACATCCATTTTAAAAAAAAATTTTTTTTTTTGGGACGCTACTCTCTCCTAGGTCACATACAAACAAGCATTCACGGTCACGTTGACATCTGTTGGCAATTTAGAGTCATTATTGATACTAATATGAATGTGGGAGGAAGCCGTCGTACCTGAGGAGAGAAAATACAAAGACGGGAAGGTCAGAGGCAAGATTAAAACCCTGAACCTCTGAACAACGACGCAAACGTGCGAACCGCTACACCAGCGTCATCATCAAAAAGCATCTCTGTCATCATCTGAAATCAATTGCCAGGCCCTCTAAGCAGAGAATCGTTTGGCCACCTTGTCAGTCGTGATGAAGAACAACTTATCGGTATGTGGGAGGAAGTGAGACGACCTCTGGAAAGAACATGCGAATACACCGAGCCGATATTCGAACCCAAGACCGCAGACTGTGAGGCAGTCGTGCTAAACACGTGGTCACCGCGCTGCCGGAAGACGAAACAGCCCGACTTTAACCAAATGAAGGAATGGAAAACTGGGAAAAAGGCAATCACAAGGTTAAAAAGGATATTGCAGTGGGCCACGCTCTGATAGCGGAGCTTTAGCGAGTCATCTCGGTTGGGGGAATTGCATCTCCCGGAAAGTCATAATTAAAAGTTAATGTGGAGCAGCGCGGGGTCTTTTCCGAATTGGAAAAAAGTCCGTACCGGCGAGACATTGCTATGTGCCTCACTCAGCCGTTGGCTTCCACATGGGGCTCGTTACAGGGAAATCCGTTAGGATGAGCGATTCTGGTCAGCGCGTGAATCGGAGCATGGCCCGCACGGTTTAAGAGGCCACGTTAGCTCGGGTCTTTTTGTTTCATCGGAGGGGGCGTCTTGATGTGAAAACGTACAAGCAGTGGTGGGCGGTCAAGGTCATCAAGGCCTTCTCTGCTGGCCTAACATAATCACGAAATCATGATCATATTCTTCACATTGATGTCATGTTATATCCTCGTGTTGTATTTTTAGGTTCGCGTTTTTATCCAATCAGAATTCAGCTAGCTCCTGTTGCTAGGCAGATTTCATGATACCAGGAGCATGCACCATTTGTGACAGGCCTTCAGATAGAATTGTGCGGGCGTCTGTTTTTTTTTTTGTTTTTGTTTTTTTTACAGTTGATAGACAGTTGCGATAGCCAATCAGGTCACGTGTTGGTTAAAGAGAGACCTTCTCGCTGGCATTTACGTTGAAGTTGACGAACACGTCTTGTGATTGGATACGCACTCATGAGGGGGATGCGCGACGCAGAATCAACACACCCGAACGTCGTCACTGGCGACCGTTTTAAAATCTAAAATAGATTTTTGCTCTTTGAAACCACAATGGCCGAAGGAGGGAAAAGTGTGGATTTAATTGCAGATACGCTTGCGAGGCCATTTTCAAGACGGACCTTTCAAGAGAAGCTAGGTCACACTCGCTCAGGACTGCGTAAGTGTCTTTCTGCATATTATTTGTCCAGCCGTGGTGTCATAAATGATGGCGTTAGGAGGAGGCATTTATTCAAGTCGGACTAAGTAGGACTTTACTGAAGGCCCAGGTGTGAAATGCACGGCCCGCCACTGCGTATAAGTAATGTTTGATCAGATCTCGATCGGCGTTGGGTCGCTGGAAACGGTACGCTGGGTTGTTTAAATGTTAAAGAATGCAGGGATCACCGCGTCGGATATCTGCGGTGAACCGTGCGTGGACTGTCGATGATCTGCGGCGAGAGATTACCTCGTCTTTCCTTGCTTTAGACTCTCCCATCATGGGCTCAACACGGGAATCGACGTGCGTAGAATGTAATCCCCTCCCCCATTAAGCATGAGATATGCTTTTGTGAAATAAAAAGATTAGATTGATCACATGGGTCATTAACCTCAGCTCCGAGTCTTCGGCCGTTTGCGAATTCCGCCGGTTTCTTTCTTGCCCTCGGCGTCGTTATTTACTTCAGCGCGATAATTAATTTATGTAATCTGTCTCACCGCAAAAAACGTCTTCCAAATGCACCTGGTGTCATCGCCGTTGCGTGCCGTATATGTTTCCTCATCAGGCGCCGTGACAATAAATGTGCGAGTGCTTCCCCGGCGTGGGATGCGGAAATCACTCATGGTAATAGCACGACTGAATCATCAGATTATCGCCAAAGACGGATGATTCATCAAAAGGCGGACCACACTCCTGTCCCGCATGCGACAAAGAAATTAAATCTCCCGTCTCTTCAAAGTCCCGTTTTTACACTTTGTGAGATTCATGCGTAGAATCCACAGACAACACTCTTGTCCCGTACATGACAAGAAGACTTATCTCGCCATTTTGAGATTCATCTGAAAAGACGTGAAGAATCTTTTTTCTCCTCCCAAGTGTGGTTTTACTCCAGGTCGCAGATCTGGCCTCTGGTCCCGTATGTCACTAAAAATATGAAGCTCAAATTTCCGAACAAAGTCGAGTATAACGCGCACCGTCATAAGCCGCAGTAGCTCTTTTTGGGAAAAAAAAATATATACAAAAAGCCACACCAGACTAGAAGCCGCAGTTTTCTATGTTGAAAAAACCGAGTTGTGTACTGCATGTACAGACCGATTTCGATACGGTAGACTGAAGCCACAACCAAGACAAAAATAAATAAATAAATATTTATTTAGCATATTTTCTGAACTATAGAGCGCTCCTACTGGTGAAAGAAAAATCCACAGAAAAGACGCACCATTGTATTAGCAGCATGGTTCAAAATCAAGCAAAAAAGTAGTGGCTTATAGTCCAGAAAATACGGTAGACTGAAGCCAAAAAAAAAAAAAAGAAATCAAGCTTTATTTTGCATATTTTCTAAACTATAGAGCGCCCCTACTGGCGAAAGAAAAATCCACAGAAAAGACGCACCATTATATGAGCCGCACGGTTCAAAATCGAGGAAAAAAGTAGCGGCTTATCGTCCGGAAAATACGGTATCTCCATTTATTGGATCCATGCAGTTTTTTTTAGTTTGCTTTTTCACCGACCACCAGAATTAGAATACCCTTTTTGCCAATGAGTAACAAAGAAATTAAAAAATATTTTTTTCTCCAGTCTTTGAGATTCGAGTGTCAGCACAAGCATAGAATCCCCCCCCCGCCCCTGCGCCCCCGCCAGGCCACAGGCCACCTTTAATGGACGAGTGGACGCGCCGGGGCATGTTCCCAAGTATCCTCGGCAGTGTCAGAGAGGGATGGGTGCTTGTCAATAACACCTGGCCGGCCCGTTGCCACGCTCAAGAGTGAACGTCAACAAAGCGGCCCCGGTAAGTAATGACTCTCTCCGAGAGTCTCAGGCATTCGTCTTGCTCTCTTATCGCTCCATCTTCCTCCGGAGGGAAAGTTTACTTCCCTCTCGGATGATGCCCGACTGAGTTTGTTTTCAGGGCTTTTAATCTCAAGCAGGGAATTGAATCGGTGTCTGGCGAGATGGCCGCGATTTTGGATTCTTCTCCATCAACCTTTTCTTTTTTTTTTTCCCCACGGCTGCTTCCACTTCATTGTGACTTAATTTGTGTTTTTCTTCCTCCCCTTCCGGCTTCCGGCTCTTCCCGCGTGTATATTTTCTCTTTAATGCTCTCTCGGGAATAAGCAGCGGTGTATTTTCTGATTATTACAGGCAACTGAAATAGAACCGCAGCCAAACTTTTTCCATTTTTTTTTTTTTTTTTAAGGCCGAAAGTTTATTCTTGCCGTGGTGACTCTGTGCAACCCCACCGTAGTTTGCCCCCCCATGCCTTCAAATGACCTTCTTCTCTATCTTTATATTTGTCTGTATCAGGACTGATTCCACGAGTACTTTAGACAATTTAAAAAAAAAAAATAAAAAAAAAACATGATCGATAATTGTGACCAAAGACCTTTCTTTCTTTCTGATGTGCTGATTGGCCGGCTCCCTCGTTTTCCCTTTCAAAGCGCCACCGTCGCCCCCTTCTTGATTCCACCGCCCGGAAAGTTTGCCGGACGACTTCTCCATGTCATTTTGTCGACTTCACCACAGCCAACTTAAGCGACTTGTTCCTCCACTTCTGGCAACGGAGTCATCAGCTCATATTGCTTTGTAACCCTCAACACTCTCTTGACTCGTTCTCGCCCGTCGCCGCCTCCTCTAAATTGTTCTGGCACGACCAGCGCTCATTTTAGCGGCAGACGACGGGGACTCTCCGGTTAGCGATTATCTTGTTGATGATGGTGCTCAGATGGCGTTTGCGTCACTCCTGATGCAAACCCTCCTCCCTTACCACCCGTGAAATAGAGGGGGCGGGGGTTTCATCCATTGTGCCTTCTTAAAAACAACCTCCGCATCAACGGTCGGAGCGGAGCGTGCATCACTCACGGCGCCGAGAGCTGTGTAAACATGACAGGATCGCAGCTTTGTTCGGCTTTAAGCGGAAAATGTTAATGGCTTAATACGTAGCTCAAAACGTGTACGGGTTTGTGTGTGCGGAAAGACGGCAGGCTGACAGAAAAGCCGTGGAAGCTGTCAGAGGCGCTCTTTTGAATCGGCAGGAAGTGAGGAAAAAGCTGCAGAAGCGGTGACAATGACACCCCGGCGTCTCCCTGACACCCACCCGACCCGCACTTCCATTCAGCCCACGCCGCTGCGGAAAATCGGGGATCGGAAATGGAGCCAGCAGCAGCCGCACACGGAACTTGTCACTCAAAAAGCTAATAGGCCTCTACACGTTGACGCCGTATGCCACTTAGAGCAAAGCAATTTCAAAAAAATTTTGGGAGGGTGAGTTTTTGACACGTGGGATAGGATATCACATTTTGGCAGTGGTGGGCCGTCAAGGCCTTCAAGACCTTCTCTGCTGGCCTAAAATAATCAAGAAATCATGATCATATTCTTCACATTGATGTCATATTATATCCTAGTGAGGAATCTTTAGGTTAGAGTTTTTATCCAATCAGAATTCAGCTAGCTCCTGTTGCTAGGCAGATTTCATGATACCAGTAGCATGCACTATTCTTTCCGAGGCCTTCAGATAAAATCATGCGGCCATCTGTTCAGTCAAAGCCAGTGATCTTTCAGAGTTGATAGACAATTGCGATAGCCAATCAGATCACGAGTTGGTTACAGTGAGCCTTCTCGCTGGCCTTACGTTGAAGGTGATGAACGCGTTTTGTGATTGGATACTCACTCGTGAGGGGGCAGCGCTTCGCGGAATCAACACACCCGAAAGTTGTAATAGAGACCATTTGAGAATCGAAAATATATTCTTGCTTTTTTTACAACCACAATGGCCGAAGGAGGGAAAAGTGTGGATTTAATTGCAGATACGCTTCAAGACGGACCTTTCAAAAGAAGCCGGGTTGTCCAAAACTCACTCAGTCGTGCGTACGTTTGTTTCTGTATATTATTCGTCCAGCCGTGGTGTCATAAATGATGGTAATATGAAGGGGATTTATTCAAGTCAAACTAAGTAGGACTGCACTGGAGGCCTACGTATGAAATGCACGGCCCGCCTCGGCTTAATGATGTCATTAAATTTCAAACATTTACTGCACCAAAAACTGTAATAGAGACTTCCCATAAGAAAAATGAAATAAAGTAAATTGGTGGCATCATTAGTTTATTTTATCAAATTTAAAGTCCATTTGATGAAATTTCAGATTTTGAAAAAATATATAACAAAGCTTAGTTTCTTTGGAAGTTGCAGCTAGATAAAAAAAAATGCCAGAATTGCATGTATTAATGATCAAATACAAAGATTTTACATGTTTTCTTCTTTTTTAAAATAAATGAAAAATCCCTTCAACATTTCATAGAATTAAAAATTAAATTACTGTAGATTTTCAAATCAAATTTCAAATTATGTCCTAAAAAAAATCATTTTCATATTTTTGGCTCCAAAAAATCCACATAATTATCTTAGCAAAATAAATTAAAATAATTTTATTTGGGTTTTATTTTATTTACCATTTGCATCGATGTTTGTTAATCAAACTGTTTCTATACTGACCAAGTTAAAAAAAATAAGTTTAAGAAAATCAGGATGAGACTCTATGCATTGATCACACAAAAGTTCAATACCTTTCCGTTCATTTGAACAAATAAACCAAATTGCCGTTACATGTTAATATTATTTCACATATTTACAATTATTTTTTATGTAAACATTTCATACTGAAATCAGTTAAATGTTTTCACCCCGCATTGATCATAAACAAAATTATTTCCATACTGCCACTGAATAAAAATGGGCATTTCTCATCAAGTATTTATGACATATATTTTCAAACTGATGAAGTAACGGATTTAAAAAAAAAATAAATAAATGAATAAATAAATTATGTTTTGGGATTATGTTTTGGTCAAAATACACGCACTGATGAAGCCATAAAACCCTTTTAAAATAATAAGAATAATATACTGTATATTCATCTAAAAATGGAGAAATTAATCAATTCAATCTGAATGATAATGAAATTCTAAAACAATTTGTCATGAGTTTTTCCCTTGGTACTATATTGTGTGTGTGGGGGGGGGGGGTGCGTGGGGGGGTGCGTGGGTGTGTGTGTGTGTGTGTGTGTGTGCGTGCATCTACCTGGAGAGATAACGTCCCGACGAAGGCGGTTCTCGTCGCGTTGCTTTGTCGTAACAGTTAACCATGTTCTGCATCAGCGCCAAGTCGGGCCTGGCCACGGCCGCCACGGTGATGGCTCGGCCAATCAGCTGCAGCGCATCGCGGATGTAGAAGCTGATGGGCTTGCGTCCCACCTCCCCGTACGCCAGCAGGCCGAGGGGACCCCCCAAGGTATGCAGGGAGTCCGGCGACAGCGGGTACCCCATAATCCACTGCAGCGCCGGCAGCGCCGGGGCGAGCCGCTGGGCCACCCGCAGCACCGAGGACAGACACTCGGGGTCCGAGCCCAGCAGGAGGACGCTGGAGACGGGCGAGGCGGCCTGCAGTAAGCGTGTCGAGAGGATCCCCAGGACTTCTTCCTCCCTCTGGTCCTCCCGCCTCTCCTCGCTGGCCTCGCCCCGCCCGCCGCCGCCGCCGCCTGCCGAGACGTGGGTCAGATTGACCACGTCCCACAGGTGCCAGGTGCCCCCGCTGTGGGTCTGCAGGTGGGAGAGCAGACCGTCGCTGCCCTCCTCCCAGCCGGGGCAGAGCACGGCCGCGCCGCCCCAGCTGCCCTCCTCCGCGGCTCCCCGGTCCCTGTCCCCGTCGCCTCCCTGCAGGACGGCCAGAAGCAGGCCGCCCAGGGACGACGGAGGCACGCGGGCCGACATCTGCAGGTGGAAGGCGTTCTGTTGGAGAGGAACAGTTTCAGATTCCGGCTCAAACACACCTGACATGACAACCGTTATCATCACAAGAGCGTTGCAAGTCATTTGAAACTGCAATCGAGATATTACGCAGACACGGCGGTGCTGAATCAAAATCAGTGAGAATTTTCATTCCTACCATTTTGTGGATTCCCACACATCGAATTTCTCCGAAAGAAAAAAACAAAAAAAAAAAACATCTTAAACGTTTTGGCTTAACAGCGCAGATGATGAGAGGCAGTCAAAACGTTTGAATTCATGTTGCTGACGAAATGCGGTCATTTGCCAGGTGTGAAGCGAGCGAATGAAATGGAGTGAGTAAGCGAAGCCTTCTCATAACACCTGTCATTCAGCCTGACTTTCCCTCATGTAAGATTCGCCTCGCCTAAATTCAAGAAGCTGCATTTCGACATTCATTCACTGTGACGTCATGAAAACGGCGATTTTTTATTTATTTTATTTTTTGGACCAGCGCAATTGCAGAATCAGCGCAAAGGGGTGCTGTTTCAAAAACAGTTGGACGTCTCTCAGGAAACCGTCTAAGAAGACTGCAAATGTATCAGATGTAATCAATCACTTCTAATTCAATTTATCCACTTTTTTTTGTGAGGCAGCCGCTGGAATTTGGCGTTCAACCGTGACTCGCATGCTGCTTCATCAAGAAATTCTTATCATCTGCTCACATGTAGCGGCCTGCTCAAGTAGCAAAGACGGAGCGATTGTTTCATTGGAGAGAGCAAAAAAGAGGCCTAAAGAGAGACAGATTAATCAAATCACATGAATCGCGCCTTTTATGAGCACAGGGGGGAAAGAAAAAAAAACACATTAAAAAAAGCAAACAAAATCGACACGACGCAGTTGTTCGTCACAAAGCCCTGGCGCAAAAAAAACAAACAAAATCATACGATTCAAACGGAGGCGTGCCCATTTCCGGTGCTTGAGGGCCTCCATCCAGTCTGTTGAAGATGTCGCCCTTCTCCAACACGCCTGATTCAAATAATCAGAATTGTTATCAAGCTTCTCTGAGCTTGCTGATGAGATCATCATTTGAATCAGGCCTTTTGGAGGAGGGAGGATCTAAAAGAGGCGGCATAGGGACTCTTGCGGACCGGACTTGGGCACCCTTGTCCTAAACCATTTCTTGAAAGAGAGATCCACACATAACGAGGAGGAGAAAAAAAAAATCTCCCTGTGCGCTTCCAGTTCTTAATGTGCTCAAGGTGCATCACATAGCACACCGAATACGCAATTGTCTGTTGCAGTACCAAGGCTGACCAATGAGAGGCAGCAGAGTGCCACGTGGCATCCGGACATTGGAGAAGAGACGAGAATTGGGCTCCACTGATTGCAATTTGAGTAAAATGCTCAAATTCGGCCCGATTATCGGTATGTGTGTAAGATTACGCACTTTGTTGTAATTGCGCCTTTCCGGGAAATGTCAGCGTCAGAATGGTCACAATTACGGAGTCCATGGCGCCACTCAAGTCAGCGTTGACCACATATAAGAATTTGCTATCGGAAATATCGAACATTTGTGATTATTGGCCTAATTAGTGCTAATTAGGGAGGGAATTTCACACCTCTTGAAAATCATTCAGGAGTCAGAGACTATTTTTTTTTCTATATTTATTACCCCACTCGATATTGTCAGTTGTCCAGCATGAGGATTTGTCGTCATAAATATCAGACAATTAACATTTCCGATTGTCGCCTCGGATCGTTTTTCAATCAGATTGGATAGGGAAAAAAAATCAAATAAAAAAATCACGCTTCACACACCTCACACAATCAATCCAGATAATCTTGAGACATCCCACAATGGGGCTTTTGGGTTTTGATTGTGAAGAGGGGAAAGGTTCGCTGCTTTTTTACAAAACAAAACATATTTCAGCAAAAGAAAATCCTTAAATGAGCCAATACAGACGTCATCATCTTGCAGAGAGAAATGAAGACATGAAAAAAAAAAAAACCTCAATCGTCACTTATTCCAATTACTGTCACACGCGTGCTAACTTGTGATTGCAAATATTGATCTGGTTTTAACATTTGTGACTGTTGACGCTGACTGCTTTCCGAACAAATCAGGGTGGAATTGGAAAAAAAAAACCACACACACCACATGATAATCACATAGAATAATCTTTTTGGACCTCCCGACGATGAGGTCGGAACGAAAACGCTCAAACTCAGCCCGATCGCAACGCGCGCACCCCGCTTAATCCGCCGCCTCGCATTCCTCTTGGCAGGGCGACAACCACGTCCGCAGTTCTTCACCCCGGCGACAACACTGGCTCGTTTCATTCGCTTCCAAACTGGATAACACTGTTGTCCTTGAACGCAGCACACAGATGGAAATCCGCCCCCCCTCCCCTCCCCTCGAACACCGCCACCCACTCGCCCCCCTCCCCTCCTCCCCACCAACAACGCCTTCCTTTGGGGTTTGCTGACAATATTTCATCCAATCAGCGCTCCGGGCAAGGTTGATCTTTCATATATAGAAGTCCAAAGTTCATCTTTTGAAGCCGTTTGGATGACGGGATTAGCATGCACCCGACGCTCAACAACAAACATCAGCAAACACATTCCCCCCCATAAGTGTCCGTGTAAAAAGGCATGATTGAACGGCCGTTGTGTAGATTTGCGCGGCTTGCATAAACACGACACGCACACACGCACGCGCGCGCGCGCACACACACACTCGCTACGCTACGCTTATACTCATATGTCACCTGTGAGTCTTTAAAGATGAAATATTCACAGAAAAGTGCAGATTGGACACATTCATTCAAATGGAAATTTCCCACCCGGGAGTAAACAAAAACAGCCCATTGCCGAGTCTCTTAAGAAAGGAAAAAAAAAAGGGAGTGAAGTGTGCCGAGACATACTTGATTGAATGCAGGGGGGACGGATTTATCCACGCCGGGTGCGTAAATAGGATGAGACGACACAAGATGGACGTCTTTGAACTCAGAACGCCATCACTGCTTCAAGTATTTCCAGTCGTCAACAACAGTGGGTGGAATAATCGAAAAAAAAGTGTACGTGTCGTATCCGGTGGAACAATTATGTCGAAAATGTTGATTTACGGCCGCTCGATGAAACGCTCGCAAACGTGCCGACAGCTCACAGCTGCCGTGTAAAAAGTTCGTCCATATATACGGTGAGCTGTTAAAAATGCACTGAGCAGGTCGATGCCGACTGAGATGAGATGAGACTAGATTTCCGGACCATAACGTAAAAAAAAACAAACAAACATTGAAAACGATCAAATATTTAACAATAAAGTGCAAGACCTCTGCCAAGGTTGAAAAAAAAAATCTGTGTAAGGCCATAGCTTCTGGATCTGGATCGCCCCCCCCCATTTAGGCCCCGTTGCAAGTGGACTGTAACAGAAGCCAAAAAAAAAAAAAAAAAAGACATGTAAAATGTATTCTAAATAACTTTTTTTAAAATTAATATTGAATAAATATTTGCTTTGTTTCCTGTTTTTTGCTTTCCTTATTTGCTTTTCTTCGGGAAAAAATCTCGAGAAGAAAATTTATATGATTTTACAAATGACTTTGTATTACTGTATGATTTTGGTGAAGATTTTTTTTCAATCCGTTATTTTTTTTGTTTACAGTGTTGCACGTCAATTCAGATTATTTTCAGACCATTTGTATCAGATTTTTTTTTTTTCATGTTAGTGTGAACAGTACAATTTTTAATATTTTCAAAGCCTTTTTGATACGTGGAGAAAATTTGGCTATATTTCCGACGCGACTGCAGTCTGGTCATCAAAACATCACAATTGTTTGACAAAAACCCTTTAGTGACGAGCATAAAGCAGCCCGTGGCAAAAATATTCTTTTGAACTGATAAATATATGCGGGGCAGTTGAAGCAGTGGTCCCCAACTTTTTTTTCTACCACATGCAAGTACAGAACCTTTGCGAACCGGGTGCTGGTGCCTTAGTGAGATGAGTAGCGGGCGGTTGTGGCGGTCGCCGCTCAATGTGCTTTGTGTATGCTATTGTGTATGTTACTCATTTCGCTAGCTTGTGTGTTTAATATTAGCGTAACGCGATCGAGATATTTCACTTTTTTTTTTGTTGTTTGTTTTGTTTTCCCATCTGTGTGGGCCGGTCCAAAATAAACTGCGGCCCTGTACTACTCCGCTCTCCAGTGGTTGGGGACCACTAAGTTAAAGCACAAAATCCTTGAAATTGCACCACGTGTCAGGACTGAGACTTATGAAGGGTTGAGTTTTGGAAGTTGAATAAAAACTGAGTTTTGAAATTGATAATCGTGTTTGTTAATCGTGATTTCATTATTTGTTCCATACATGCTACTTTAGCCCAAGAAAATACCTCAGGCCAACATATTCATCAATCTATTCGCTAAACCAGGCGTGGGCAAACTACGGCCCGCGGGCCACACGCGGCCCGTCAAACTTAAAAAAAACTAAATGAATAAACCTTGTTAATGTTTTATTTTCATTTAAAATTAAATGTATTTTGTTTCTCCGATGAGGTGAGGTTATCTCGGAAATCCACCCATCTGCTCCTGGTCCGGGCCCCACTGTCAAATTTTAGAACCTATTGTGGCCCGCCAATCAAAAAGTTTGCCCACCGCTGCTCTAAACTAAACTTGGCATAAAGGCTCATTTACTGTATGTGAAAATTGCACCACAAAAGGTCCTGCAATGTTGCGCATGCTAAACGTGAGGATGTTTTCCCTCCAAACTGTGGCAAAAGTCCGCATATAAGCAAGCTGCTAGACGCTGGCTAAGAGTGTTAAATGTCCCTGACCTCTGAGCATCTGTATGCAAGCTCGCCCTCTTTTGTATTTTGCCACTCTCAGGTAAAAGTTCCATCTGCAAGCGCAAAGGCTCCGAAGGAAGAATGCAAGATAAGCAAGTGAGCGGGGGGGAACGTCAGCATTATTCCGGTGTAAAATCAAGTGCAACGCCCTTTTTTCTCACGCAAATTAGCAGCCTTGGAAGCAAGCGGTTATTCTGATGAGCTGGACTTCATGCGAGGTGCTCTGCATGAGGGAGGCAGACGCTTGACCGACACGCGCAATTGAGATGTTTTATTTAGATTGCCAAAATGTTTGTTTTCATTTCATTATTTTTTTTAACCAATTTAAAGATGTAATACATGCATTCAATACAACTTTTAGATTTTTTTTTATATGTAAAAGTGGATGGATAATTAACTCATTCAAAAAAAAAAATGGATCTTTGACGTCTTTAGCCGTCAATGGCAGTAAATGAGTTAATTATTCATGTTCGTCTGAAATTAAGATAAGGTTAGACATTAAATGGATTTTTTGTGAGGCCGATGGAAGTTGTGGTAATTGGCTGAACAAGAATTTCGATAACCGGTTAATCAGAAGGTTATTTAACCTTACCATTATGTTGCGGGTTAAATTGACCCATTTAAGTGCACTTAGCGCCTCTAAAACATAATCATCATATTTAATGAGAATGGTTTGTTTTACATATGTCCAATTAAATGGTTGGTAATGGACTCGCAAATGAGATACAAACGGAAACTGTTTCCTGGCATTTTGTCATTTTCCGATAATTAAATATACATTGGGTCAAAGACAGAAACAAACATGACACGCAAGTTGATGGGAATATTAAAAAAAATAAATAAATAAAAATTGTTTTCCACTTTAGGAAAATAATCCTGGTTGAATTGAACCGGGAAAATGCTTGCTGTTTTTGAGGAACAAATGAAGAGGGTTAAGATTTTTTTTTTTTAATTTATTATTATTTTTTTTAAATCTATAATGAATGAATAATTACTTTTCTTGGTCCTTTGTTGTTTACAATAATAATATATGAATTACGGGTTGAACATTGGACTGTTTTACAATGCTTTGTCCTTTAGTATTTGTTTAACTTTACATCGGATAGAAAAATTGGCATATCCATCCATCCATCTTCTGTACCGCTTCTCCTCACTCGGGTCGCAGGGAAAAATTGGCATAAATCGGCTGATTTATTTTTTTTTTTTAATGGGTGGGGGAGATACTTTAAGGTTATTATTGTTGTCTTTTGTTGTAAGGTGTGGTTAACAAAAAGGCAAAAAAAATTTAATTTTTGCTGATTTTAAAAGCTTTCATATCGACCAATTAAATCGGATTAATCGGTTTGGCCCATTTATCTTGTTGCCATTTAACTCATTAAAAAAAAAGTCATCTTCAATATTTCCTTTTTAAGGAAAGTGAAACATATGAATTTGGAATTACAAATCGTTACCATTGTTTTTCAGACCGATACAAGTATCGATACTGAGTGTCGATACTACTAATACTTTGTACTTTTTGGTACATGAAAATGATTTAAACATCAGATAATTATGAACAAAGATCTTTTTTTTTGTGTGTCTGACGCATATATTGTGATTGGCCAATGTGTCAGACCACCGCAACATAGCGCCAACTACTGGCAAGGAGGACTTACTCAATGAATGAATTAAGAATCTTCTCTTCATCGGAGAAACGACTGCGAGCAGTTTGCATCTTCTTTACGTTTCATTTTCAACAAAATCTGCTCCTGTTCACACAAAACAAAAACAAAAACAAAAAAACACCGGCATGTTTTGCATTTTGTTCCTAAGGTGAACCGAACCGTAACCTTAAAACCAAGCTACGTACCCACCCCTGATTTTTGATCGACCGTTCCACCTGCAGGTGGTTAAGAAAGTCTCCTCCACAACCCCCCCCCCCCCCTCCGAAGTGTGAGCACGGTAAACCCACGAGGATCTCCGGGCTACGTGGAGCAAGCAGCCCGACACGGGTGCGGCGGATCACAACACCACAGAGCAGCTCACGGTTACTAAGCTCATTCCTTATTTAGGCGTCGGCGCGGAAAGCTTCAACCCGATGCAGATACACACACACAAACACACACACAAAAATAGATTTGCGAACACCAGCACACAAAGCAAGCGGCAGCACCTGCAGTTTGAGAGCTTATTAAAGCTATGAAATGGAGGCTTAGCCTTAAGAGCTGGCGAGTGGAGGCGGAGGGCAAAGGCAGGCCTCAGGTGCGCATCAAACTCGGGATCACTTCAAGACGCGCAACGCAGCTTGGCTTCAATACCGCCACACACGCGCACACAACAAAGACAGTAAAAAATATATATATAAATAAAAATCATCTTGACGCATCAGAATTGAGCATTAAGACAGAAAATATATAATATGCTTTTAATTTTATCATACACGCCAGTTCAACCGTTAGGTCGCACGTGATTCTCAAGAGAGTAACTCAATATTTATGAAGCACATTTTTTTATTGTCAAATTCGAATAAAGTTGCTCCCTACACCGATGACACAATGATAGAAAGAGTGACTATGATATTATTTCATATTTGTTGTAACGTTTCAGTGGATTAAAAAAAATCCACTTTAAAAAATACAAATAAAAATTTTATTTTAACTTTTCTATTTTTGCCATTATTATTATATCTAGTTTTTGGGGTCATTCATATATTTTTTGGAGTTTTTTTTTTTTTCTTGTGGTGCCAACCGCCGTTTTAAAATGAAAAAACGCATACTGGAGGTTCAAAGTTTTTGTAAATTTTGGGGGCGGGGGGGCGAGTTGGGCGAATTAAAACGTGTGTGCAGCGTTAGGGCCTCTACACACCAATCCGACGTCGCCCTTTGAGGCCAACTGTCACGTAGTAGACACGTCGGGCCAAAAACATCACGGAAAAACAAACCGCAAAAGCTGTTGGAGACCCCAACTACACCGGACCAGCTGCGCAGGCATGAGAAGAAGTAGTACCACTCCATGCCATCAGGGGGCGATAGTCAATACGTAGCCTTTGACGGTAATGTCGGATAACGGCGGTCGGTTTTTCGTTAATGAGAGTGATTACTTCGTCTTGGCGCTCTTCTGTCCAACCAGCCGTTATGTCCAAAGAGGAGATGCAAAAATGAACAAAGTTGATTAAATTCTTATGGAATAGCTTTAATTTTCACCTTTTTTCACTTTCGTCATTTCCCGTTCTTGCCCAGTGCACCGATTCGCTAGCTAACAGCCAATCATGGTGCTCATCTGTCCCGACAGCAAGAACCGTTGAACCGGTCAAACGCGCTCCCCAGACTCGCTACACCAAACAATCCGACTTCCCGACGGCCGATGTCGGATTGGTGTGTTGAGTGAGCTGCGGGCGATCGTTTTTGGAAATCAGCATTGATGGACATATCCCCATCACGTACTTTTCTACGGAAACCAGCCGATCACAATCTCTATCACACGCACACACACACACGGCTGCCGTTGGCACAAAGAGTATGGCCGGCTGCCCGAGCTTGTGAATAGCTGCTTTGCTTCCCCGTCGGACCACAAACAAAGCTTGTGATGAGGAAGGAGGCTTTGCGATTGAAAGGGCGGAGGCAGCATTCCAAAACAACACTCCAGCAAACACATTAATATTTCACCAAGTGTACATGCGGCGGGACGCGCAAGATAGCGGCTGTAAATATATGTTGGAGATGAAAGACGGACGGCAAAGACTGATAGGTGAGGTTTAATATCCGCACTTGTGGGAAAAAGACGGGGATGATGGTTTGCAGGTTGAATGAGAAGGAGGGGTGTTGCGGGTCTGTGTGCGTGTTGTCGCAGCAGGGTGCAAAATCTGATTTCAAACTCCATAAACTCAAAATAATGCAACACGGGCGACGCAGTCTGCTACTATTTATTTAAAAAAAAAAAAAAACGTACAAAAAAAACAAAACTTCCAAGTCGTGCTGTAGCTTTAGCCAATCAGAACCCCCAAAAGCAATTTTTTTGGAATTACAACAAAGTGTGTAATCTTAAATCGGGTACACACATAACGATAATCGGGACAACTGTGAGGATTTTTCTCCCCTTGCAATGAAAGAGAGCAAAAGGGTTTGATTTTTAAACGTTTCTCAAAGATCATCCTGAGCGATTATCCTGTGGTGTGAAAAGCGGGGTACACCCATTACGACAAATGAGCCTAAATTGACGATTTTTTTTTTTTTTTGTAAAATGATCCCGCGCGATTATCCTTTCCAACAATCAGATGGGATTTTCCTACCTTCTGATCAAAGCCACTGAAGGCCAAATATTCCGATGCCTCAAAGATTATCCTGAGTGATTATCTTGTGGTGTGGCGTGCATAAAGCGTGACGCACCAACAAATCCAAACGATTTCCCACCCTTGCGATTAAAGTCAGCAGAGGTCGAGTTGTCCGACGTCTCTGAAAGATGATCTTGAGGGATTATCAAGTGGTGTGCGGTGTTCAGAAAAACCGTTTACAGCACTTACGCTAAAATGGTGAGTGTTAATCCTGTTCAGTGTTTCTGATCCCCATTTTTTTTTCAAATTGATGTTTAATGACTGACAACCAAACTGACGAAACACCAAATTTGATCGATGCCCCTCCCTTGTGATCAAAGTCGGCAAAAGGCCTGAGTTTCAGATGTCTTGAAAAGATTATCCCGAGCAATTATTCCGTGGTGTGCGGTAGTGTTCGGAATGATTTTTTTTTTTTTTCCCTTCACTCCTCCCTTATCGACTCGGAAAGCAATCAAAAAGACGAGTGGAATCTGATCTAACCTGCAGACCACAAGAGGATATTTGCCAAAACAATCAGCACACATGCGGAATAACAATCTGTCGAAGGAGCGCGTTGTTTTGTCCCCGTTGAAATAAACAGCGCGGATTAAGAACAACTTGACGTGTTCGAGTCGACGACGCCACGCCGTCTTGAGGACGCCTCGGTTGACAAGAAACTTGTTTTTTGTCGTTGCATGCAAATAGCGACGTTGTTATTAATTACTCAACATGGCCGCGCCGCTCAAGTTGAATACTGACAACTTGCTCAACCGGGCTAATTAACTCAAAGAATCGCTTCCCCATTTTGTAACAACGATAAATTATATTTTGACGTTGCCCATAATGGCACATTTTGCGATCAAATCGTTGGGGACGCATCACGTCGTAAAGTTTAGCGCATTTTGTAAGAAGTGCTTCCATTGCATCAGTTATGAAGAAAATGTAATAAAATGCCGCCAGATAAAAAGAAAGAAGGTCACAAAAGGTGTTGTGTAATAAAAACAACACAAGATAGCGTTTGGAAAAAAAATGTCAACTTGCATCAAGGTAACATCCATCGAAAAAAAAAAAAGGAAAAAAAGAAAGAAATGCCGGACAAATCATGTAACTCATGAAAACATTTTTTTTTTTTTTTTGGCCACCCAAACTTTGTCAAAATCAGGAGTGGGCAAACTTTTTGATTGGCGGGCCACAATGGGTTCTAAAATTTGACAGAGGGGCCGGACCAGGAGCAGATGGATGGAGAGTTTTGGTCACCTCACCTCATCGGAGAAAAAAATTGAAAAAAATTTGAAATGAAAGTGAACAAAATATGCCTTTGACACACCAAAGTATTTAGAAAATAAAACATTAACAAGGTTTAGTCATTCCATTTTTTTCAAGTTCGGCGGGCTGGATTAAAACGGGCCGCATGTGGCCCCCGGGCCATAGTTTTCCCACACCTGGTCTAAATAGTCATTGGTGTCAAAGAAGTACTATATTTTACAAGTGATGTTTCGTATGTTGGGGAGCTAACTTTAGCCTGGGTTGTAAAAGGAAGTTATGGAGAGTCTTCACCATGCTCAAGTACAAACATTTCTCATGTTTGTTTTTTTTTTTTTTTTTTCAAATCCTGTTAATCTGTAAAACAATCATTTCTAAGTGTAATGTTGTGAAATGTTGTTGAAAGATTTAGCGATCACAGTTTGTGGTACATGAACCAAGGGGTCTTCAATCCTGTTCCTCGAGGGCCGGTGTCCTGCCTGATTTCCCATCTCTCCCTGGTGCAACACACCTGAACGATCGTTATCGAGCTTTTGCAGACCTTTGCTGATTATCGGATCATTTGAATCAGCTGTGTTGGCAGCAAAGAGAGTTGGAAAACCTGCAGGGCACCAGCCTTCAAGGAACAGGATTGAGGAGCCCTGGTTTCAACTATTCAAGGGGACACTTTGTGTCAGCATAGCAGCAGAATTTTGGGCATAGTTGTTGTCAGGACGTGACAGAAGTCCACGAGAAAATGATCTGTGTTTAAAAATATTCCCTCTCCGGCTTCATCTCGAGACTCTAATTAGATTTGGAAGAAACCAACGCGCCTGAGGAAAAACAATCTGAGACAGACAGCATGAGTGACAACGTGCCATCATTTGACATTTAAGGCCTTCTCTGCTGGCCTAACATAATCAAGAAATCCTGATCATATTCTTCACATTGATGTCAAATTCTATCTTAGTGTTGAATTTTTAGGTGAGAGTTTTTATCCAATCAGAATTCAGCAAGCTCTTGTTGCCAGGCAGATACACTTGCGAGGCCATTTTCAAGAGAACCAAGTACTGTGTAAGTGTGTTTCTGTCTATTATTTGTCCAGCCGTGGTGTCATAAATGATGGTATTATGAGAGGGATTTAGTCAAGTGGGACTAAGTCGGACTTCACTGAAGGCCTACGTGCGAAATGCACGGCCCGCCACTGTATTCAATCCCCCAGAAAATAAGTTTGAAAGCTGAACTAAAATTAGTTTTACCGACAAAACGATGCCGCATAGGGTGAAACACACCAGCAAAGGACAAAAATAAAAAATCTCCACTTCGCCAGCCATGCGTTGATGGGACGTTGAAAACAGAAGGAGCAGATTGCGGCGTCTGGCGTGCGTGAGGTGGCAGTTAGAGGACGGAAAACAGCAGACGGAGAGCGTTAACGCACGCTCGGAATTACGTTTGATTGGAGCGAATGGACGCCCGGTGCTCAGGCTGCCCGGGACAATTTGGCGGCGGCTGGCGGGTATGAGCGCATAGAGTCCATTAAAGGTAAGGAGCCTGTATGGTGGAGGAAGATGCGATTGCACTGTAAAAAAAAATAAAAATAAAAAAAATAAATAAACACGCACACAGTGCGACTGACTGATGCCGGGTAAAGCTGTAAAATGACGACGGGCTTTCGTTTCCCCCTCCAGGCTCATATTTTACCACAGTGAGGACTCCAAATTGTGAGAAAGGGTGAGAGTAATGCTTGCAATCCTGTCACAAGAAGCGACACTGTGACTGAAAGTGCCGCTTAATAACCGTACTCAAGGCATGCATGTAATTGAGAATGTATTTCAGCCACTTTAGTTTCACATGAATCAAATTAGCTGCAATGGGGAGGGAACGCAATTTGCGATGAAATAGCGCATGACACTTAATCAAAAAAAAAAAAAATGTATGGAAATGTAAAAGACTTTGGCGTTATTTTTATTGTTTTACCTTCGTGAATGTATCAAAAGGGGAGATTTTTTTTTCCTATCCTCTGTTGTTAGCTGAAAAACTCAACTAATTGCTGTTTTTGCGCGCTGCTCATTTGGCGCCAAGGAACTGCGTTGAAGTGCGTTGAGGAGCTTCATGTAGTACTTTGCCGCCATCTTGCAGCATTTAAAGACAGGCATCATAGAATCATCTCATAGAATTTCAGGGTTCCCCATTTACCCCGTAAATGGCAGCCTATCAGGGTCATATTTTTTTTTTTCAGAGGTCTCGAGTCACTTCATTTGCCTCGGGTCAGTCTTAAGTCACCAACTTTAGAACTTGGCACTTGTTGACGAATTAAAAAAAAACACACAAAAAAAAACTCAACTAATCGCTGTTTTTGCGCTCTGGCCATTAGGCACCAAGGAACTGTGTTGAAGTGCGTTGAGGAGCTTCATGTAGTGCTTTGACGCCATCTTGCAGCATTTATAAGCAGGTGTCAACTTCTCGTAGAATTTCAGGGCACCTCATTTACCCTGTAAATAGAAGCCAATCGGGGTAATGTTTTTTTTTAGAGGTCTCGAGTCACTTCATTTGCCTCGGGTTGGTCTTAAGTCACCAACTTTAGAACTTATAAAAATGAAAAAAAAAAAAAAACTCAACTAATCGCTGTTTATGTGTTCTGGCCATTTGGCATCAAGGAACTGTGTTGAAGTGCGTTGAGGAGCTTCATGTAGTGCTTTGACGCCATCTTGCAGCATTTATAGGCAGGCGTCAACTTCTCGTAGAATTTCAGGGCACCTCATTTACCCTGTAAATAGAAGCCAATCGGGGTAATGTTTTTTTTAGAGGTCTCGAGTCACTTCATTTGCCTTGGGTCAGTCTTAAGTCAGCAACTTTGGAACTTGGCATTTGCTGATTCCAAATGAAAAAAAAAACTTCACTTAATTGAACTAGATGTATTGACAAATCTTGCCCGTTGATACTTGAAAACTGATTTTCAAGTAATAATACTAAGTAAGGCAACATGCAAGGATTGCAGCCCAAAGAGAAGAGACGCATGACGGCGCGGCAACGCTAATGTGACAGTTTAGCTCACAGCTAGCAGCGCTCGCTCAAACGTGAATTCAACTTTATGTCGGTTAGACTTTCAGTTGAGTAAAGTAACAGACGAAGACCCGTCTTAGAACCATGAAAAAAAAAATGATGCGATTGTGACTGTAGGTTAGCTAGCTAGCTAACACAAGTACTAGCGAGTGCAAAGTGACGAATGTGCGAATGTGACTAACAACACACGGCTTGCTTGAAACGTGAACGTTTCAAATTGAGATTTACTTATGACGGGCACATTTGTGACTCCCTCCCGCCTCAGCTATTTCTAATGAGAACGGAGCGTATGCTAACACGCCAACAGTTGGAATGCTAAAATATAGCAAGACAGCCACATTTCTCAGCATTTTGCGTACAGTTTCAACATCAGGATGTTAACATTCATCATCTGAATTGAATGACAATCCGAAGCAAAATAAAATAAAAAAACAAATAAAAATATATAAATAATTTAAAAAAAGCGCTTTTGATGGACAGACGGGCTTTTAACGAGCCCAGCCCGCGTCCCGATGTCGGGAGAGTGACTGAGTCAGGCCGTTCCGGGCGTCGGTGAGAGGCTTGTCATCTTATCAAGATGCCTCGCCGTCGCTTTTGTCAGGCGCTCCTTTGATCGTCCCTTTCGCAGAGATACGAACAAGCCCACGGCTTAAAAATCAAAATGCGGAAAGGATCTGCATCAGCAAACAGCCTCTGACTATGCGATTTATGCACAGAATGGCTCCTGTTATTTATTCAATTATGATTTTTGTTTTTTTTGTGTCCATTGTTCTATTAGTAGAGGTGGCAGGAAGTACAGATACTAGTGACAATTTTTTTTTTGAAGAACTTCAACAGTAAGGACTGAAATGTAGCTTTCAGGTAAAAATTATTGTTTATTGTTAGTTAAATTCAATTCCTTTTTTTTTTTTGATAACTTGGCAAAAAAAAAAAATCCCCCCACTAGCAAAATAGTTTCCTTTTTTGTTAACTTGCATGGTGCTCATACTGAGAAGAGAAACATCTGAAAAAAAAAAATCTGTTTTTTCCAGATAAGACGGATCATTTTTGAACACGAGAAGCCAATGTTTTTTTAGGCCGGCACAAGACAAGACATTGGCCAAGAATCAGTCTTGAAGCTGACAATGTGGAGAAACTCAGAAAGAAAAACTGACACTCCTCCAAATCTGTTACATTACGGCGGTTACGGTCTCGGGTTTCACGTTCCAACCTAGCTTCTCTTGAAAGGTCCGTCTTGAAAATGGCCTCGCAAGTGTATCTGCAATTAAATTACTTCCTTCGGCCATTGTGGTTTAAAAAACCAAGGCGAGATTTTAGATTTTCCAACGGTTACAACATTTTAGGACATAGGCCACAAACAATATTTGTCCAACCAGGTGAGTTCTGTCCTAAAATCAGCGTCTGAGTCCCATCGTCAGGTATTTCTTGAACGGCTCAGATTTCTTCTGGCCTGTGGGTTTTGGCTAAGCGCTACCCTTGTAAGGGGATGACTTCATTTTTTTAGTTACGAAAGGCCTAAAAAAAATCTACTGGACGAGCTGGAGTACTGAAGTCCGGTCTGGGCACAATTTTTTGTTGTCTCGGACTTCTTGGCATTTAACTGACTCTGAGTTGGCCACTGGACCCGCAAAATATTCTTCTCGACTTGACAGAGTTCAAGAAAATTTATCTTCATAAAAATGAACCTTTGTCAAAAGAAACTTGAAATGCAATTTTTTCGGGTGATCAAAATCTACATCGGATTGCTTAACCTAACTGCAAGGGAATCAGGGACTGCAAACCCTGCCGGAGCGATGCGGGCGTGTTCGTTCATTATGGGGCAAAATTAAATATTTAAAATTTTGCGGCCGTGAAAATGGACTTGGACCCCAGACCTTGTGGACTCGGACTTGACTTGGACCTTTGTGACTCCAACCGGACTCGATAAATGTTCACTTGGCTTTAAAGAAAAGTATTTATACTTCCTTCCTTCCCACCACCGACTGATTGATTCCGCTGTACGCAGGAAAGCTAATCTGACTGAAGATTGCCATCCGTTAATCGCATTCCCACTCCCGATCCATCCAAGCGCTGCGCAGCACCGGCGTCCGATTACGTCGTACATCTGTCAATAAGAGCCGCCGCACGGTGGACGTCCTCGAGACCCCTCCGACGGGGCTTCCAATTTTCCAGATCATAACTCCCCACTCGCGGTGAAGATGAGCTTTGAGCATTGGCGGTAATCATCACAACATCGTGTTCAGCGGGTGTACGGTTGGGGGGGGTTGCAAAAATAAGCTGTTTGGGGTGTTTCCAGGCGGCTGCCGGGATTGTCAGGGTGGAAAATAGCCTCTTGCTGGGTTGGAACGGCGAGGGCCGGCGAGATGACAACATGATTTAGTTTAGCAAGGAGGATGATACAGAGCTCGGATGCAAAGTGACGCCATGTCAAGAACAGTCAGCCTACGGGGGATAGAACGGGAAGGCGCATCATGCTTGTAATGGGATGTCGAGCGCTACCAGGAGGGGGGAGAGGGGGGGTGCGCGGGGGGGGGTTGGTGATGGTGCCACTTGCAGTCCATTTTTATGGCAGGGTTGGGCGCACGTAGGTATCTAATGGGTGACTCATAAAAACATTATCAAAGTGGCATCAGTTCTCCTGATAACAGCTCCGGTAAAGACCGTTTAAAGTGAATTCAGAGGTTGTTTTTTTTTTTTTTTTATGTTTGCCGATAACAATCCAATACAACTTTATTTATATAGCGCATTTCACAACAGCTGGAGCTGTAACGTGCAAAGACTAAGAACTACGCAGTTGTGAATTATGGAGATACGGCATTAAGTCATTTACAACCATTGACGGCTAAAGACGTCAAAGATCCATATTTTTTATTTTTTTTTACTCGGCTGGTAGTGAATGAATTAATCTGTTTTCCTGATTTCTTGCGTGCAGCGATTCGGTATGAGTATCTTCTGTCACACTTTATAAGAACTGAGCATCTTCGTTTGCATCAGCAGTTACAAGATTGTATCGGTGTCAGTCGGCGGCTTTCTTTGCCTCTGTGTTTTTTTTAACCTTCGCTGTATTAATTGCATATATATATTTACTAAAAAAATACAATAAAAAAAAATTAAATAAATAAATAATTAAATAAAACCACATTACTGCCGCATTGGCAAGGCAGCTCCTACGTCACTTCCGCTTATGCCGGCGAAGAAATGTGAAATATTTCTGAATAAAACCCCCCACCCTTAACCACAACCTGATCCCCAAAGCTACGAATCACCGACCTGACGTCTTCTGCAGGACACAGAAGGATGATCCTCGCTAAAGTAGCAGTAAATGTACTTTGACTTGATTTTATTTTTTTATTTAGTAACTCGGAACAGCCGAGGGTAGAAAAAATTAGAGGCAAACAAATATATTATGAAATTATATTATCCGGTGTGAGAGGCCATCAAAGGAACCCGAGACAATCTTGCCTCACCGCGCAGACACATACAAGGGCGCTAACTAGCAAAATGAGCATTTTCTATTTTGCCGCCTCTATACCAAATAATCAAGTATTAATTAATTAAAGTGGTTATTTGATCCTTTTTAAAATGCATAATTTTTGAAAACAAAAACAATTGTCTAGCTTGGTGTACTTTTTTTTTTTTTTTTTTTACAATGTTTTTTGTGGTTTTCTTTGCCTTCGATTAATTGCCTTATGCACAGTACGAGTTGTGTCAAACTAATTGCCTTTCAGGAGGAGCAGAAATAGTTTGAACTAAAAACTAAACCGAATTGAAACAATGTACCAACTGCAACTCACAGCAATTTGCATTTTTGTCCACGGCTCGGCTCGGTCATCTCGCGGTTGTTTTCCAGTTTAGTGTTGACACTTGAGAAGGTCAGAATGCTTTCATTTCACAAACGGTTAACTTTTGCGCCTGCGTGCCGTTTACAAATGTTGCGGAAATATTTCCTGTAGTGTTAAAGAAGCTTTCATGGCAACAGTTAAAGACATTCTTGCTATTTATAAAACAGCAGGCGCTTGTTTTACAAAACCAGAATTTGTTCAGTCCCACTCACACATTTCATAATTCATATTCTTCTGGAGAAGTGACTTATTTTAAATATTTAAAAAAATAATAATAATAAATTTGAAAAAAATGCATGCGTTATGGGGTTTAAGTCTGGAGATGGACGTGACCAATATAACCCCTCCCAATTTTGGCCGCTGATGAACTACGATGGAGTCATTTTAAGGAGTCTTCCGTTTATGACGGAGTTCTGTTCTATCGGCGGTGGAATTTGTACACAGATCTGGCTACAAAGTATCGCTAAGCCCCCCTCCCCACCCCGACCCCCCAGTACGAAGAAAACAATTCGAGCCCACCCCCACCACCCACACTCCGCTGCAACTAGAAATTATAGCATTTTGGTTGCAAAACAAACCTACACCGTCGAGTTAATATTCGCGGCGCACAATGGGCAAGGAGAGCGCCACTGCCACCTACCGGAGTGGATGTGCAATTACACTTTATTGTAGTACGGCGGGAAAAAAAGCATGTTCCCCAAGTTCACACGCGCTCCCCTCAGCATCGCACCGAGCTAACATAGCTGCAGTAAAGTCATAATTAGCGTAAATTTTCAGGTGTGAAATTAGGGTACGCAGTCCTAACTTTGAGACGCATATTCTTGCAGCAAATAAGTTTATTATGCTTCCCAAAAAGTCATGTCAGGACCAGTTTAAATAGAGAACCCCGCTCCCTGTAAAAAACAAGACAAAAAAAAAACAGGCTGTTGTGTTCAATAGAAGCAATTCACTCCTCGTATTTTCCACGGCAGAAGAGTTTTCACAATGCAAACAAATCGTACGTCAGCGAGTGTCAAATCCGAGTTTTTCTCGTCCGCCACTGAATTTTCTCAAGCGACACCCCTTCCATCCACCAGCCGCCCTTATGTGACCACGACGCTCTTCTCATTCATCCTCATCAAAACACACTGAAGAAAGCAGTTGAGTGCCAACAGAGCGATGCGGATCACGTGGCAGCCTCTCGGTTAAAGAGTCTCGGACCAGTGAAATAAGACAAGCGAGCGATGGGAGTCATTTAGCGGCGCCCGGTCGAGGATGATTGCGACGCGCGGCTTTGACCCAGGACGGATGATCTGGCCGTGACTAAACGACCCGACACCTCGATATTTGCGGCCACCCACGCGCTCTCCGCTCAAGCGGCCTTTCATCCATCTCCATGAGCCCGGCGAATGACGGAAGAAATGGAGTGGCTGGTAGCGGACGGTGAAGAGTGAATGATTTCACGTACAAAGCGGGACTAAAAAGGGGGCTAATTAGGGATGTGGCGGAGGGGGGGGAAAAACTGGGAGTGCGAGTGACAGAGACGGAATAAAAAGGAAAAAAAAGTCTATTAGTCGCTAATCTGAATGCAGGCGGTAAGACGCTTGACAAATGGCAGCGTGTTAGCGGCAGAATTGTCTGGCTAATGTGACGGCCAGTTCAGTCCGCTGAAGGGGCCGTCTGGGGTGAATTTATCCTGCGTTACGACGAAAACATCCAAACGCCTTATCGCTAATGTTCGGGAACATGCTAATTCGGGTTAAGACCCGGATTGCCGCACTTTTGTTTTAAGATTGATTCCACTGCATCATTTCAGCTAACTTGTTGAAACAATCAACCGGTGGAACGCTATATTTCGAGAGACGCAGGTTTCGATGTTGAGAAACACGAGTTGTTTACTGCATGGACAGAACAATTTTGGGCACGTTGACAGATTTTTAAAACAGTGACTTTTAACACGGCAACAAATTTGCTAATTAAAACAGAACAGACCCAAGGAAAAAAAATAAATAAATAAAATAAAAATGTTATTTATTTTGCATATTTTCTGAACTATAGAGCGCCCCTACTGGTGAGAGAAAAAACCACATAAAAGACGCACCATAGTATTAGCCGCATGCTTCAAAATCGAGGAAAAAAGTAGCCGCTTATCGTCCGGAAAATACGGTAATATATATAATGATATTAATTAAAGATTAAAGAATTAAATAAAAATAAATATGAAATTAAATAAATAATATAAAAAAAAAACACATTACGTCGCAGTTCTAAAAAGTAAGGGTGGTTGTGCGCGAGAGTTCAGCATGGAGACGACTCTCGGGAAGAAACTGTTTCACAGTCTGTTCGTCTTTGATTTGATGCACCCTGCAGCGCTTGCCAGAGGGCAACATGTCGAAGAGGTATGTCCAGGCAAACCTGGAATGGTCAGCAACGTAGAGACAAACAACTATTCACATTTTCATTCACACCATCACAGAGTCGGACACACTCTCAACTCGTCTTGATGACCAAGATTGATTGATAAGCCTTAATAGCATTTTTCCGTTTTAATACGTTCCGACTATCTACTTGCACTTATCCATCCGTGCTTAAATAAAAATGAAAAAAAATAAAAAATCAAGACAGGTTCGCCTCTGGAATTCTTTTTAATCTTAATTCAAGATTGCGTCTGATAAGAAGATTGCAAGCCTTTGGTTACGATGCGACACGATATGTCACCTGCGAGAGTAGCCACTGATATAAAGTTTAATTTTATCACCGCATACGAAAATGATTCGGAGGCATCAACGTATTACCCATCCTGTCCTTCCCTTAGGAATATTGTTTTGCCGCATAAAACACGTGCAAAGGAAATAAAATCCAGCATGTAAATGTCCTTGAGGTCTGCTACAGTACGTTTGCTTTTTTTTTGAGTGATTTTTTTTTTTAAGCAAACCAATCTGTTCCCGTGCAATTTCTCATTTGTTCTAGACACCAGGGTTCCGTTTTCGTCAGAAAAAGGAGAAAATAGGGCCGACAAGGTGATTTAAAACAGACGCAGAAAAAAAAAAAGAAGACAAATTTAAATGGGAAGCTCTCGTTTGTCATTGGAACGACCGCGACACGGCGATGTTGGCTCAACTCTGGGGAGGCGAGAAACAACAACAAAAAAGACGATCGGATAGAAAATAGCCCGACAATGCATAATTGATAGGGACCTGTCCTAATTGCATCTTAACATATATCCCCCCCGTTTGGGCTCGGCGTGCCCATTAAATCAGAGCATCTGCAAAACAACGTCAAAACAGATCAGGAGACAAAACACCAGGGAGGTGCGGAAGACGTTATGGGCCAAAAACAACAGTCAGGCCCTTCTGGCAGATGTTAGGGGTTGCAAAAAAACAAACTAACACGGCACCTGCTTCCGCAGCTGTGGCCCACCGTGATGATGCGAAGCGCAGCGAGAAAGACAAGCAGATGAAAGATGAAGAAGAGGAAACTTGCACCGATACATTTTCTTTTCTGGCGCTGATATTTCTTGGACCGATTATTGAATTCTGGTGAGCAAGAAAAGTTCAAAAGAAGAAATTGGACAGACCTCAGGATAAAAATAGGGCGTGGAAAACCAATGGCAATCTTTCTTCTATCTTTAATTGATTATGAAAAAACACATCAAACCGGTAACATTTCATGTTTGGCACGACTTCAACATAAATGAGCCACGCTATCAACTTAGCAACCTTAGCTAATGTATGCATTTCACACGTCGGCCTTCAGTGAAGTCGTACTTGAATAAATCCCCCTTATACTACCATCATTTATGACACCACCATTTTTAAAATAATTTACAGAAAGACACTGCTGAGTGAGTGTTGGACGACCGAGCTTCTTTTGAAAAGTCCGACTTGAAAATGACCTCGCAAGTGTATAATAATTATAATATTTAATATTCAATAATGATTTTTACATTTTCAAACGGTCGCCAGTGACGACTTCTGGGTGTGTTGATTTCACATAGCGCTGCCCCCTCACAAGTAGAGTATCCAATCACCATACGCGTACATCAACTTCGGCGTAAGGCCAGCAAGAAGGCCTTACTATCATCAACTCGTGATTTGAGTGGCTATCGCAACTGTTTATCACCTGTAAAAGCCCCCTTGCGACACAGAACAGACGCCCGCACGATTGTATCTGAAGGCCTTGGACAAATAGTGCGTGCTACTGGTATTGTGAAATCTGCCCGGCAACAGGAGCCAGCGGAATTCTGATCGGATAAAAACCTCTCACGTGAAAATAGAACACGAGGATATAATATGACATCAATCTGAAGAATATGATCATGATTTCTTGATTATGTTAGGCCAGAAGAGAAGGCCTTGATGGCCTTGACCGCCCACCGCTGCCGTGCACATCGTGTCCATTGCATGTGCATCAGGGGTGTACTTTTGGCCAGGGTTGCAAAGAAAGGGTTGGAGATGGTTACATCCAAACCTTGCTAGCAACTTGAACATCGCAGACTGTACTTAGCGGCTAATGGCTAGCTGCTTGTAAGCGACGGCAAGTGCACAACTAACGATGAAGTCGTTTGGGACCGAAGTTCAAAGTCCACTGAGGGAGAACGATAACATCCTGTTGGGTCCCGAGGCAAAGTTGATTCCCAGCCCGGTTAAAAACAGGTGGCTTCATCAGGAAGGGCATCCAATATAAAAAAAAAAAAAAAAGTAATTCACTGTGTCGACCCCTGACGGGAAAAAAAAAAGCGCTTTGTGACAGATCCACCAGCTGTTGTGAAATGCGCGATATAAATAAAATTGTACTGTGTTGTATTATTTTTTTTTGTGAAATTGATTTTATGTGTCTGCGTTTAAGAATCCTTTCACTAAAAAAAAAGTATATTTCACATTATTCATAGCCAGCGTAACATCGGAGATTGGTGTACAACTGGTTTTGATGACGTAAAAAAAACATTTGTTTTGGTAAATTCATCATAGTTGTCCTTTTGCTGGCTCCCCTGAGCACAAACGCGAGACAAACATCCATCTTGCCGACCTGCCATTAGCGGAGTTTGTTATTAAACTGTGAATAAACTGGGCTAATGTTGTTCCGATGATTAACTTTCAGTGTGGGATTACTTCCAGGGGATGGTCTCGGCACAAATTAAAGATAGTTGGTCGACTTCAGTTACAGCCACGGTTGTAAAACAAAATAAAACAAAAACAATAAAGGGGATATATACAGTTTATTTATCCTGCGGTGATTTGCGGAGAGTGTGTGTGTGTGTGTGTGTTTTTCTTTAATGCAACACGTAGGCTGACATTTAAACATTTACAAATATATCAGAGCAGCGCTGCACTCGTGTTTACTGCGGCCGGATTCAAACCGGTGACCTTCACGTCACGCTGTGCTTTTCATCACAGCTGCGCATAAAGAAAAGCTGCATGCTAATAGCTAGTTTGCGGAAAATAGCTCTCGGGAGGAAAATGTTTTGCCCTCCGCCGGTGAATAACGGAAAAGGCATATTTTCACAGGTGGGGCCATGATTCCAAGCAAGTCACATTATGCTCGGATTTTTATTATTATTTTTTTTTTACTGTGTGTCGGTGTGAGAGACTGGGAAAAAAAACAAGCATGATCGTATTTTTTTTTCTTTTTTCCAACCTTCAGTTTGTTGTCGTTCATTGTCAGAGTAAGGCTGCTGTTTTTCCCCTAAAAAAATACAAGATGTGCCTGCGTACAAATGACCAAAATAAGCAGAGGATAATAAGCTGTCGCTCCGCTCACTTAAGGAATCCATTAAATAAACAATTTTTGTGCGCGTGTGCGTGTGAGTTAAAGTGCCATACTTGCCATACTTGCGGGGAATTAGCTTGATGGAAAAAAAAAAAGATAAAAGTATGATTACTCCCTCCAGTAAAAAATGCACTTAGCGTGAGCCTGTGTCTCCTTCTCAATGCGTCGTTAGTCATTTTGATGACTCCTCTCACTCACGGAGGTCTAATCGAATTGTTTACGGCACACTCTCGACCTTAACAAGGCCGCAAGCGGGAATTTATGGAAAAAGGTAAAAAAAAAAAATAATAATACGCTATTGTTTCATTTGTGTTGACACCGCCCGCATCGAAAACAAGCTCATTGAATTAGTGGAAATTGGGAGATATGTTATGACTATTTCTGTTAACTGCAATAGCGGTAAGGCCGCAAAAAAAAAAAAAAAAGAAAACAATTCTTTCTCATAAAAGACGCATTAAAAAGGGAGAGACAAGCAGGCGTGAAAGGGAAATGACCAAAGTCCACTTATTTACTATTTATTATTTTATGATAATTATTTATTTACCAGACAATTTTTATCTATGTTAGCGACCTAAAATGACAAGCTCAACCACCAGATGGCAGAGTGTACAATGAACCTTTGTATCCAAAATATTCATATCTCAAATCACATTTTCCCATTGAAATGAATGGAAATGCCATTAATCGGGTCCAGTTGCACTCAAACAACAAAAATAAAAATATAGAATGCCTTTTTTTTCCAATTGAAAAAAGCGCATTCTATATTTTTGTGCTTTATTAAAAACAAAGGATAATGTTCAGAAAAACTGCGCTAATTAAACATTACCAGCCAAGGAAAAAAATATTTGACGTCTTTAGCCGTCAATGGCAATAAATGAGTTTTAAATGAGTTAGGGTCAGGGAAAGGATTAGGGTTAAGTTATTGAAACGGTTCATAATTTCACACTTCTCTTGAGTTCATTTTGTTGTCGAGAGTAAACGACGCTTACTAAAGAGCAAGTGGGAGTGGCATTAAACAGCTTCAAGCCATGTGTCAAGCGAGGGTATTTGAGTTCAGTGCCACCATGACGCGGTCGTATCTCAAGTTGGTGCATGCATGACTAAACAAGAAAAAAAAAAATTTTAAAAATCATTTGGGTGTCACGCATGAGATTTGGGTGTCTGAGAATTGTTCTACAGATATATATATATTTTTTTTTTAAGCCACAATAAGAATGTCTAGACCAGGTGTCCGTAAGCTTTCTGAAACAGAGTTACTTCTTGAGTTCTAATTAATGCAAAGTGCTACCAGTTTCATACACACTTCTGAATAACAAATTTATTCACGCAGTTAGTCAGATCTTCGCCCCGTGTCGTTATGGTAACGAAATCACAGGCCAGCAATTTATTGGGTGGGGTAAACAATCGAGCAGAGCTGCTCTTACAATCAGCTAATTCAGCGCTTCTCAATTATTTTCTGTTGCGCCCCCCCTAGCAAGAAGAAAACAATTTGTGACCCCACCCCACCACCCACCCTCCGCCATAACTATAAATAACAGCATTTTGGTTACAAAACAAACCTACACCGTACAGTTAACACTCACTACGCACAATGGACAAGGAGAGCGCCACTGCCATCTACTGGAGTGGATGTGCAATTACACTTTATTGTAGTGCAGCGGAAAAAAAGCATGTTCCTCAGGGTCACACGTGCCCCCCTCAGCCTCGCACACCCCCTCCAAAGGGGCTCGCCCACTATTTGAGAAGCACCGAGCTAATTTAACCTCTTGTAAAATTCTCATCGTCTTTCTTACTCCTTGTGGTTTGCATGACACAGATGTGTTATTAAGTCTCAACGTGAAGCTTCTCAGTTGATAATAATGTTTTGTTGACTGCCTCTTTGGAGTCCGAAATATTGACTGGAGCAAAAAAACTAAACAAACCAAAAACGCCATCAGATTATTTGCAATACCTTGTTTGTGCACAGCCAAGTGCGAAAATTGGACGACCCCCGACGAGAAATGAATCATCCCGGGCAGGCACGAGACCCCCCATTTCTGCAGAAATGTAATCACAACACCATCATCGGCCATTTGGCCGCCTCCCTTTGGGATACGGCGAAAATTAAGTCTCTAATCTGGCTTTCTGGTACCTCGGCTTCCGTATTAATTGCGGCATCAAGTAAATGGGGCAAATCTCTGCATTAGGTCCTAATCACTTATCTGCTATTAAAGGCTTCTAGCCAGAGGGTATAATTGGAGGAGTTCATAGTAGTGGGAAATAACTTGGTGTTATCATCAACAAAGGCGCAAAGGGTGGCCCATATAGACCGGGGAGGAAGCGATTGCCATTTCCAAACTAAATAAAGGGATTAGATAGAATCTTATCAGCTGCTGGATGTTGACTGGATGCGAGCACGCATGTAAACGTGCACTGTACAATTACGCAATCGTGTGCATGGATGTGGAGCAAAACAAATGATATGGAATGTTATCTAAGTTCAGTGCAATTTCGCACAGTTTAAGCACTCATGTTTATACCTGAGCGTGGACTCAATTTCCGCTATCAGAATTGATAAACTGCATGTAAAAATCATGCTCAAGGCCTCACGTATTTATTACTATTAATCACTTTGTTGAGCACAAATTTTGCGCTACTGCTTTGCCCAGACATTAGAGGAGCAATTGCGTACTAACCAAATGGTCAGAGCTGGGCACTTGACCCTTTTTTGACCATCAGTCCCCCGCCCTCCAGCCGCTATCTTGGTACGTTTCCAGTCTCGACCCTTCGATCTTATTCATTAAAATTGTCGCCCCCCGACCCACAGTACACGCGTCTTGATGCTTCAAATGAAAATGTTTGGTTTGACAAAAAAAAAAAATAAAGTATCATTGTCTGAACAATGCAAAATATCACAACACAAACATACGTGACTCAGACACGAAAGGAAGTCGCGGCGATAACTCTCCATTATTAAATGCGCTCGTGAACGTCGCATGTTACTAATTGGCGGTGAAAACGTGTATTTGTACACAAAACGAACGAACAGTGTTATTAACGCTGTAAACTTACTTGTCTTAACTCGAAGCTTGAATAAACTTAACTTGATAAACAAAACTGACACAATTCTCGCCACCGTCTTTCCTTCTATCGCCTTCCTATACCCGCGCACACGCTACGTGAGTTGGAGCGCTAAGCTCCGCCCTCTTAAAGGAGCCTTTTCTACAATGCATGACGCCACCGCGGGAGAGATGCTGACGGCAGAGGTTTATTGCTAACTAACATCATTAGCTGGCTAATTTACGACTCAAATCCGCTTACCTTATTGTGGGTTTATTGTGGTCTCCTTATTATTCGTCTTTTTCTTCTTTCTTGTTCTCCTTGAATGTGCTCAATGCAAGTAAGTACACACTGTTGGTCTTTTAACGATTGTGGTATGCCTCCCCCCCTTCCTCTTTGAATTGGTATACCCCAGTAGCAGGTTGGAGGGGCGGGTTACCTGACGTCAGAATAAGGAAATACAGGCAGGCTTGTCTCGCGTTTCTTCATACGCAAACAGTTGGTAGTGGCGCTAAAGACGCGTTTGCGAGTAGGTTCATTACACGTACGAGGCCGATTCGTGGGCCGGACTAAAATCAACCTCCAGCCTTTGTTAATCGAACGCTTTTTTAAAATTGGTCACTCCTCAATCCCCGCCCCGAAAATGGGCGTCGGCCGGGCCGGGGGGCTGGACCGTTCTGCCCAGCTCTCTCTTGTCAACTGTTCTGAATCTCATCCAAAAAAAAAAAAGATTTACAACGCTTCCTTTGTAAATATTGACATGCACTTTGTAAGAGAAGTGTCCGGCTGCAGCCGAGGCGTTAGGACACAAGAACGCCCATTGGGCACAAAAATGTGTTGGGTGTTAGAGACACTCCGAGAGTACGCACAAAATAGGTTTTATGCTAACGGCTTCGCTCTCCTCTAACATGTACAAAACGCCTATTCACGCTTGCGATGCAGGCATCACTATTGTGCTACAATTCTCAACCAATCAGGAGTCGGACACTAGGGCTGATTCTGATTGGCTGTTTACTGTCTAATGTAACTCAGAGGTGGGGTAAAATAATAGAATGGCGCGATTTTTGATTCGTTAAAAAAAAAAGGAAATAAAAAAAAAAAAGAAAAACTTTATAGAAGAGCAAAAAGGACAATAACGTTAAGCCAATTAAATATATTTAAAAAAATATATATTTTTGAACAATTACTAAAACAATAAGTACAGCGTGTTAGAATGCAGTAGACCCTCTTATCGACTGTTTGTGTTTGAGGTATTTGAAAATTACGCTGGCTCTAACGCCATAGAGAGCAGGCGACACCGGACGTGGCCCTTTGTGTGAGGGGGCGTTCCCGTTGTCAGAACGGGCCATTCACGCTAAAAAAAAAAAAAAACGTGAAAACCCATTTGTGGCTGCAGCTGGACCAAATTGCTTTATCAGGGCACAATTTTTCATAATTACAGTTTATAAATTGAAATGCAAACCTAACTTGAACAACAATCCTAATCTACCCCTAAACGTTACCAAAATCACGACACTAAACCTGAACCCTAACCAAATCCCAAACCGGAACTGGACCATTAATCTTAAACAAACTCATCAGCACTCTCCAAAGAAGCTTGATAACGATCCCGATCATTTAAATCAGGTGCGTTGGAGGAGCGAGGGATGTAAAACAGGAAGGACAGCGGCCCGCGCGCACCGGAGCTGGACAAGCCTGCCTCACACGAGCCAAAACCAGAACAAGATTAATTACTTCCTCCTTGGGTTGAGTTCATTAAAAATTCATGTTCACAGTAAACACTGAATTGATGACAAAAAAGAAAATTACAGCCCAGGAGAGCCTCGGAGGAGCTGTTTAAAAAACATAGAAGTTGCGTTTGCAGTCTCTCTGTTCAAACTTATGACGTCTGCTAGCCAGAAGCTAAGCTATACGTCTTATTTATACAAATTTCGTATGTGTTCTGTGTGGGAAGCCCAATAATCACCGGTGAGGTTCTATTAGAAGTGCCACTTCTAGCAGATACTTCAGATACCCAAGTACATTTTGCATATCCTGCCTGGAACAAGCTGCGATAGCTGAAAAAAAAAAATCTTCCCAAAATGTCCTACCACTGATGAAGCCTTCATCATTTTTTTATTTTTTAAACCATTACTTTTTAAAACTCGGGTATGCCTTGAAACCGGCTTATACTTGGTGTGGCTATATCGCTAATGAGCATTATCATCTGTATGGCTCCCGTTCATGAAGTGATGTGCCGTCAAGGCCTTCAAGGGCTTCTCTGCTGGCCTAACATAATGAAGAAATCGTCATCATATTCTTCACATTGTTATATTCTACCCTAGTGTTGAATTATTAGGTTAGAGTTTTTATCCAATCAGAATTCAGCTAGCTCTTGTCGCCAGGCAGATTTCATAATACCAGTAACACGCAGAATTTGTCCGAGGCCTTCAGACACAATCATGCGGTTGTCTGTTCTGTGCCTAAAGGGGGCCTTTGCTGTTGATAGACAGTTGCGATAGCCAATCAGATCACGCGTTGGTTGCCGTGAGCCTTCTGGCTGTGCCAGACGCTGAAGGTGATGAACGCGTCTTGTGATTGGATACTCACAGCAGCGCTATGCGGAATCAACACACCCGGAAGTTGTAACCGGCGACCGTTCCAGAATCTAAAATATATTTTTGCTTTTTTAAACTACAATGGCCGAAGAAGGGAATAATGTGGATTTAATTGCAGATACGCTTGCGAGGCCATTTTCAAGACGGACCTTTCAAGAGAAGCGAGGTCGTCCAACACTCGCTCAGCAGTGCGTAAGTGTGTTTCTGTCTATTATTTGTCCAGCCGTGTTGTCATAAATGATGCGAATATGAGGAGTATTTCTTCAAGTCGGACTTCACTGAAGGCCTTCGTGCGAAATGCACAGCCCGCCACGGCGTTCCTGCGATATTTCCATCACCCAGTGATATTTGGCCTTGCACGCTTTTGACAAACTAAAGAGTGATGATTGCCAATCTGTAAACGCGGCCCCGCCCTGGCCTCTTCGTCACCACCCGTCTGCATCTTTTGCTCGCAATCAAAAAATGAAGAGCTACCATTGTAAACGTTGATTGATGCTGATTGAAACATGTAAAGGGCATCAAAGAGCGGCGAGCGCTGGCTTGTCAGCAAATGCAAATTAGCTTCGCAGCGTGTGTGCGTCCGAGCGAGTGTGTGTGTGTCCGAGCGTGTGTGTGTGTGTGTCCTCTCAGCGAAGAAGGATCACATCACTCACATAATATCATAGATAATCACGTCCAGATTAACGACCCCGCCGTGATTAACGCGCGCTGTTTAATTAACTCCACTTTAGGTCACGGAAGCTGACTGGAAGAAACCCCCCCACCACCACCACCCGCGTAGTAAACGGGGAACAGGTGCATCATGGGAGAAGGTCCAGGAAGGAAGTGGGTTACATTTCGTATTAATCTCCCGGGATGATATTTGCAGGCTTCCAAAATGGGATGAATTATTAATAATATACCCTCCCAAAAAATGACGAGTATCAAAATAATAAATAGACGGGATGTGTGTACTTGTGCATCCATGTATAATAAAAGTGTGTGTGTGTGTGTGCCGAAGCAGCAGCAGATTATTCCAACGCCGCTTATAATATGCATGAGCATGCGTGAGCTGGAATTATGTTAGCGATTATACGCCGCTTGCGCTATCGGTGGTATTTCTTTTGAAGTTTGCTTTTTTTTTTTTTTTTTGTCTCACGCGTGAAATTGGACACCCCGTCACGCCGGCCGGCATGTTCGCAACCAAACCGACCGTTTAAACGCAAAGAATGGCTTGCTTGCGAGTAATTGTTTGTCAATGGTACACTCATCTGCCTCGCAGTTTTTTATTAGAGCGCACAACGCGGAATTGAAAGAAACCGGGACTTCATCTTGTCATTCGCAAATTAGCGCTGTCGGTAGACGCTAACACGCGGTCGGTACGATATTTTGTGGGCGTCCATGTTGTTGTTCTTTTTCTATATCTGGAAGAAAGAACGGGTTATAACTTTAATTGTGTCAGTTCGTAGCTGTTATTGTTCACGCGAAGAAATTTGATGGCTGAATTGCTAACCAAAGAAAGTTATCCGTGCTTTTATCTCCAGTAGACTTGATTATTGCCGTGGCGGGTCGTGCATATCACACGTAGGCCTTCGGTGAAGTCCTACTTAGTCCGACTCGAAAAGAATAGTGCGTGCTACTGGTATTGTGAAATCTGCCTGGCAACAGGAGCGAGCTGCATTCTGATTGGATAAAAACTCTCACCTCAAAATACAAATGTGAAGAACATTATCGTGATTTCTTGATTATGGTAGGCCAGCAGAGAAGGCCTTGAAGGCCTTGAAGGCTCAGTACTGCCCAAAAACGCAGCTCATTCAGAATGCTGCAGCTCGGGTTCTGACCACAACAAAGAGCTCAGAAGATATTACTCCAGTCCTAAAGGATTTTCCCACTTGGCTGTCCAATAGATTTTAAAATTCTGCTACTAGTCTACAAATCAAGGAATGGTTTTGGTCCTGAATACATCCCAAAAAATGCTGATTGGCTTTGAAGTCCGCAGACTTGGGTCAGTTAGTGAAGCCCCGAATTCAAAGTAAACATGGTGAAGTTGCATTTAGCTGTTATGCTGCACACAAATAGAATAAGCTGCCAACAGAAGTGAAGTCAGTGCCAGGTGTGAATGCTTTTAAATCCAGGTTAAAAAAAAATACTTTTTTTTTTCTTTATAGATATTTAAGAAACCCACTTTTATTTCTTTACTTCAACAGAAAACTAAAAAAAAATGTAAACGTGTTCAAATGTTTTCAACGTACGTTTTAATCATTTTGTAAGCTACTTTTGTTCCCTCTGCTTTGCTTTTTTTAATGTTGTTAACTGTTCTTTTTGTGAATGCTTTGTTAGTTTCGTGTCTTTTCTTGTGTGAAGCACATTGAGTTGTCTTCTGTATGAAATGCGCGATCGCAATTAACCGACCTTGCCTTGCCTTCCCAAAAGTGCCGCGCCGAAAGAAGCGTGACTTCACGTTTCACCACGTGACTCGTCACATTCGCTTCACTCATTCACTGCCATTGACGGATATAGACGCCCAAAATTACATTCATTTTACCTGGGTTGGCAGTGAACGAATTAAAGATGACCTCACCGTATATGGCGATGGTGTTTTATTTTGGTGACGATTATCCACTTTTTTTCCCACTTTGCCATGCTCGAATCACACTGAAACTTATTGAAGCAAACTTTTAGATACATTGTAAATCTGCAAAAAAAAAATGGAGCTCGTGATAGGCGAACGGCGATTTCAACGCGCATCATCGCGGCCCATTTATGGCCGTCGATTCATCTCAAGAAGAGGCCTTTTTGATTTGCTGCCAGGCAATCTTCAACGTTTCAAATCCGAGCCGACCATTCCAACATAAATATGATGCGGCATGTTATGATATCGTCGAAGCGCTTGCTCCCGTCACTCACATTTCCCGGCGAGACCCTCCTCCCAACTGCAATCTTCGCATCACACTCAATCCTTATTCGACGCCAACAGCAGCCATTCCTCTTGCCGTCTCCCGGCCGCTACCACAAGATGACATTTGTAAAAAGGCCGCTCAGAGGAGGGGCCGGGTATCGCGAGGTTACGGGAGACGCTTTGGGCCATCCGTCAGGTTTGGAGAGGGAGGCAGAGAAATCAATGTCTTTGGCGAGCGTGTGCTCGTGTTTAAAAAGTTGAGAAGGGGGGAAAAAAAAAAAAAGAGAGAGTCGGGGGGGGCGTGTCATTGGCAGGTGAGGATTCATCTGGGAGGGAATTGGAAGCATTTGGGAGCACGCTTGGAATCAGATTAAGCGTCCGAGTTAAGAGGGGGCGTCTGGAGAAATGACACCCTCCAAAGACGTGCAGCTGAGATGGAATTCTGAAAGATGGCCAGGGGATGAAATGACATTTACGGGTCAGAACTTCACACATCTTTCATTATTGAACATAAGGCTGTCGATGCTTGGCTGCCTCGGTACCGATCCGTTTGCTCAGACGGGTGGATTAAAAAAACACATCAAATAAATGCATGTAACAGCTTCTTCATCTTGCTCGACAAGCAAGAGTAACAGCTTTCTTCACCCTAAATAATTCCCCCCCTCCTCCGCTAGATGCCTCCTTTTTAATCATCAGAAAAAAAACGTTTTTGTGCATTGGGGGGGGAAAAAATCTTTTCTTGTTCTAACCCTAACCTGAAGTCTAACCCCTTCTTCTAAACCAGAACCCCAAAAAACCCTAAGCCAAAATTCAACCCCAATCCCTGACCTGAAACCCAAAACCCAAATCCAAGCAAAAAAAACCTGACCAGAACCAGAACCTTGACCCGATCCATATTTTAAACCGAACTTTATAACTGAATCCTAAACTAGAGATGTTGTCGTTTCGTCCCCCGAACTCAGTGCTTCTCAATTATTTTCTGTTACGCCCCCAAAGCAAAAAAAGCAAATTTGCGCACCCAACCCACCACCAGCCACTCTCCGCCGCAACGATAAATAACATTTTTGTTGTAAAACAAACCTACACTGTAGAATTAATACTCGCTGTGCACAATGGGCAATGAGAGCGCCACTGCCAACTACTGGACTGGAGGTGCAATTACACGTTAATAAGGTACAGCGGGGAAAAAAAGCATGTTCCCCCGGTTTACACGCGCCCCCCTCAGCATCGCACCGCACCCCCCCCAGGGCACGGAAGCACTGCCCTAACTCAAACCAGATCCCTGAACCCTAACCCCAAATTTGAACCCAACCTAACTCGAACAAGAATCCTAAACCAACCTTGATTAGAATCAATCTGAAGCGATCCCTTAATTTGGATTTATGATACTCAACCTAACCAGAACATGAATTAATTCTAACCCAAAACCCCTCACCAGGACCCAAAACCGGAACAATCAAAAGCACCATTGAGGTTCCAGCTCTGGTATTGGACATGGGTCACGGATTGGAGGGCAAAAGTTCAAGACGCAGGTTTGTTTGATTCCTGCACACCAAAGCGTCCAAACCCTCCACTCCTGTAGGTGGCACTGTTGCACATCTGCCTGAATATGGTTGTGGCAAAGAGAATTTCCCCGAGGGCTCAGTGAAGTACATAAAATCAAAACAATAATCATAAAAAAACACAATGGCACAGGCAGCGAACAGATTTTCCAGCTTGCGGAAAAAAAAAAATAAATAAATAAATATATCACCCAATCCCATCTGCAGTCACAATAACGATGCTGTGCTCGTGTGTTCGTCTGGTGGTCAGCTTTTTACGGGGGACTAAAAATAGTCCCACAGCAGGGTGTCATAAATGCTAAGCAGAAACACTAAAGGGGCTCGAAAGAGAATCATGCGCACGACAGTGAACAGTGATTTCCATTTCCCAGCCGGTCATGGTGGGGCGACATTACTCTGGGAAAAGAGGGAGCATGACTCTCGGCCGGCTCTCGGCAGCCATCCCATGCAGGTGGGGAAATGAGCAGCAGCGAAGCCATAATAGGAAACGAGAGAGGGCGAGCACTATAAAAACCCCTTAAAAAAAAAAATGGAAGAGCAGAGAGTAAGAGCGCGATGAGAATGGAGTAACAACAAATGAGCTGGAGAAACAAGAGGAGGCAAAGGGACAAGGCTTGATAAGAGAGAAGAAAGATGGCAAGTCAAGTCAAGTCAATTTTATTTGTATAGCCCTTAATCACAGACAGTCTCAAAGGGCTTTACATAGCCACAATCGACATCCCCGATCTTAACCCCCAGGAGGGCAAGGAAAAACTCACAAAACCTCATTAGGGGAAAAGTGAGAAACCTTGAGAAGGGACCACAGATGGGGGAATCCCCCTTCCAGGATGACCAGGCTGCAATGGATGCCAACTGGGCAACATTTGACACATACAATGATGCTATGCAATAATAGATGAGATAATATAAGAGTCAATTGAATGAAGTGCTGCAGGAAGATGACTTCAGTGGAGTGGGTCCTCATCCAGGGCCGTAATATCCATGGCAGCATATCCGAAGATGAGCCTTGAAGCGGTCCCACTGCGCTCGGCCAAGAAATCTGGAAAGATGACGTCTCTCAACGCAATTCGGGGGGAGGGGGGGGGATCTGCTCACCCTTTGGACGGCGTTGACTTCATGGCGACTAGAAGTTTATTACGTACTTTGGGCAATACAGTCTTAAATCATTTGCAAAGCCAAAACGTAAGGAAAACTGATTATTATTAGTTGTCATGGAGACCGATAACCGATATTTGAAGCCGATATTCATTTGTTGAAAAAAGAGTTAAGATGTCAAAATTTTGAAAAAAAAAAAAAAAACACCTCAAAAACTTGACTTAGTTTAAATGCCTTTAAGCACGTTTATTAACTCATTAACTGCCATTGATGGCTAAAGACGTCAAATATCCATTTTTTTTTTTTTACTCGGGAGTGAATGCGTTAAACAATTTTAGTGATTTACATCATGTTAAAGCTTTTTTAGAAGTTAGAAAATAGTTTTAACTAAGTTTCATACTTAGTTTTAAAAGTCGAACAAAAAGTCCTCAGGTATAGTTCAATGAAAACAAACTCTTTAACGTTGACTACGATAAAAAAAAAAAAAATTAGTTTTGAGTTGTAGTAGACTGACATTTATTCAAATTTCGGCAAAGTCTCTTTCCTTTCCTTCCTATGCTCCCAGGACCTCTTCCCTAGATGAAAAAGCAAACAGGCAGCTTACTGCTGATTGGCTGCTACTAGGAACCAATCAGATAGTGCTATGGGCGGGACAATCTGCTTCTGCTGGCGGGGCCACGAGCACAGCAGAGAGAGAGACGTGTGCATCAGCGAGCCAAAATAAACCAGCGTTTAATTTATCGGCCTTGAAAGTTAATAAAAAGGCACATGCTGACAATCGGCAACATGTCAAATATCAGCCCAGATAATCGGCCCGGCTGAGTTGTGGGCCACCGACAGCTAGCCGACCAAGTTCGCCAGTGAACTGCGGCGTCATCGAAGAGTTCAGTAGATCACCACAAAAAGCAAAGTGGTAAACTTTTCAAGGCGATACAAAGAAAGGAGTGGTGGAAGCTAACAGCTGATCATCTGCTAACGGCTAAAGATACCGGTTTTTATTTGGATCACCGTTTGGTCTCTAACTCTGCGTGAGTATTGAGGATTCGTTGTACGGTAAATTTGCCGAGCCTTCATCCAACCGTCCTGGTTTCCCGATCTAGCAGGAGAATGCTAATCGCTAAGCTAACAAGCTATAAGTGGCAGGCTGGCTTACTCTCATGGCTTGACTGCACTTATTACAAGTATGATTATTGTTATTTTATGGACATTAGGGCGTAAATGAACGTGCAATGCACAAGCAAGGCAGGAGAGGACAGATAATCCATGCGAACCGCTAAGCTAACTGAAATGGAAAGTAGCACATCAAGAGAAAATGAGCGCTTAGGCGATACACGTTAACGCGAGTGTGGCTGGAAAACCTCGTTACAGCTGGCTACAAACGCTATATTAGAATGCAGGTAGCCTTGGGATTGCTCCACCGGCTCCCGTCGGCAATCCCATTCCTTATTTAATGGTCTGTGCGCCGCTAATGAACCACATTTAGACCGCATTTTATGGCCGACGCTTTTCGCCGTCGTTTTGGTGGGTCCGTGCGTGCACACGATATGACGTGTGCTGTTTGGGAATACCAGAAGGATTGGCGTATTTCTCATCTGTAAGAGGTCTTTTCAAGATCAAGTTTGGGGAACATGAACTCATACCATTAGCATTGATAAAGCAGAAGCAAAAAAAGCAACTTCTGGATTTTTCAAGAATCCTCGCTTTTGGAACAAATATTTTTGGCTCTGGCGTTCATGTCCTAATCACTTCTCAACTGGACTACCGTTAGTACCCTATGAGTCGCCCAGGTCAGAAAGTGAAGCAGCATTGTGTTTCGGGGATTCTCAACTGTGGAGAAAACGTGCGAAACGCCCGAGATCCAACCCCTCCATCCAAAATGCGCTCCCCTACGAAAATTCATAACTTTATAATACAAACACGCATACAGAACTAAGCTATCTGTGGATACATTTTAATCCCCCCAGAAGTGTTGTTAAGCATCCGAGGGGCCCTTAAAAGGCGCTACATAAATTATTATTATTATGTATTATTATTATTATGATTCCAAACCGAGGATATCCAATTGAACGGGATTTTCCCTCTCGTTACACGGCCATAATTCATAACCAAATATTGCAACTTGTCTCAACACAATCAGCCTAAAAATGTGCCTTGGTGGAGGTCCATTTTTTCGTCATCAGCGAGCATCAAGCGCTTCTTGTTGTGCGGAGGACAATTAGAAGCTTTACTGTGAGTCAATGCAGCTTTGGAAAAATGGAAGATTTTTCCCTCTTCATTTTATTTCCTTCCCCAGAAAAAGGGGCCAATCATGTACGATATTTTCAGGACTATAAGGCGCACTTTTATATAAACTGCAGCAACTCTCTTAAAAATAAAATTTAAAAAGAAATGATATGCAAGCCGTATAAGGCTATAAGCGGCACTTTTCTATGTTGAAAAAAAAGAGTTATTTACTCGATGTACAGAACGATTTTGTACTGTGAATGCACATAAAGGTACAAAAACAGATTCTTAAAACAGTGCCTGCTAATTAAAACACACCAGATCCAAGAGAAAATTTTTTTTTTTAAAAATAATCGAGTAATTTCTGAACTATAGAGCACCCCTAGTGGTGAAAGAAAATCCATAGAAAAGCCGCATTGTTGTATTAGCCGCATGGTTCAAAATCAAGGAAAAAAAGTAGCGGCTTATAGACAGAAAATACGGTAATTCTTCAACTAGACAATCTGTTGGGCTTTTGTAAACACGTCACGGTATTAAAAAAAGGTGAGAGAGAGAGAATGAGAGAGAGAGAGAGGGAGAATTAGAGATAGAATGAGAGAGAGAGAGAATGAGAGAGAGAGAGAAATGAGAGAGAGGGAGAATGAGAGAGAGAGAGAGAATGAGAGATGGAAAGAGAGAGAGAGAGAATGAGAGAGAGGGAGAATGTGAGAGAGAGAGAATAAGAGAGAGAATGAGAGAGAGAGAGAGAATGAGAGAGAGAGGGAGAATGAGAGAGAGAAAGAGAGAGAGAATGAGAGTGAATGAGAGAGAGAGAATGAGAGAGAGAGAATGAGAGAGTGAGAGAGAGAGAATGAGAGAGAGAGGGAGAATGAGAGATAGAATGAGAGAGAGAGAGAATGAGAGAGGGAGAATGAGAGAATGAGAGATGGAATGAGAGAGAGAGAGAATGAGAGAGAGGGAGAATGAGAGAGAGAGAGAATGAGAGATGGAATGAGAGAGAGAGAGAGAGAGAAGAGAGAGAGGGAGAATGAGAGAGAGGGAGAGAGAAAGAAAATGAGAGAGAGAATGAGAGAGAGAGAATGAGAGAATGAGAGAGAGAGAGAGAGAGAGACTGACTTTCTGGGCAAAAAAACGGAAGTGATCGGCTCGGCGGTGTGAAGAAGCAGTGAAGAGCCAAAATAATCTTAAATTGCATTTCATTTGATGAAAGGGATGAAGTGCAAGAAATTCAGCCATCTCTACAATGCGACCCCGCTCGAGCTCATCTGTGAATTTGCCTCGTGTGACGAGAGTCGAAGAAAGGAAAGATTCCCGTGCTGTAAGTAGAGCTGTATTGTTCGTTGTTTCTGGACAATAAAGCCTCGATTGTTGTTTGAAATCTTAATAATGCCCCATTTAATAACGTGGAGACCGGCGGCTATTCGTCCGAAACGGCTAATATATACACAAATCCGTTTTTACGGCTAAATTTAGCTATTGTGGCTTTTAATCAGGTGTGTTTTGTAGTCCGGAAGGAAATCAGCCAGCTAATGAGCTTCAAATAATATTTATGAATTATGAAACCTCAGCCTCTTATTATGCACGGATACTTTTTTTTTCTTATTGTTGAAATTATTTTCTAATGAATTTGTTGAGATTGTTTTATGACCGAGGACGGAGGGACGATGACGGAAGGGTGCCGAGCTCGTGAACGGAGGACAGACCGGCAGAAATAGGGTAACGAGCCCATCCCTGCTCATTGGTACTCGAAAGACTTTGAGCTTGCGGCTTTTGCGTGGCGTCTGCGTCGGTAAGAAGCACCGTCACGATTGTAGCCTGTGCTCCAAACGTTCAAAGCTTTGCCTTGCCGGATTTGGTGACACACTGATTTTTTATTTTTTTTTCCTCTTCGTAGCAACAAGCTGAGAGGGAACGTGACTTTTTGCTGCATGTTGGAAAGAAAAATGCAAATTGCAGTGGAGACTCAGATAAACAACAGGCGGAATATTCGAGGGCTGCATGTGGCCCACGGGGGGATGAAGTCAACGGCATACGCAAGTGACGTCTCTGTTGGATGCTTTCCATGACCAATTTAAGTGCAGTTGCGCAATCGCGGTCAATCATGCCGAATATTGCCAAAGTCATTGTGTCAGGTTGCAAAAGCTGGAATTTGCGAGCTTTTGGGAAAATGTGTTGGTTCATTTAATGGCTTGAAATGGGTGGACGTGTAAAATTATCATTTAAGGACGAAAGGACAACAGGTATTATATATATATATATATATATATATATATATATATATATATATATATATATATATATATATATATATATATATATATATATATATATATATATATATAGAGTTGTTTACTGCATGTACATAACGATTTTGGACTGTAAATGCACGTAAAAGGTCCATAAACCGATTGTTAAAACAGTGCCTTTTAACACTGCAACAACTTTGATAATTAAAACAGAACAGACCCGAGAGAAAAAATAAATAAATTAAAATAAATTAAAAAAAAAAAATACAAATAAAAAAAAAAATCTAGATTTATTTCGCGTATTTTCCGAACTATATAGCGCCCCTACTGGTGAAAGAAAAAAACCTAAGAAAAGCCGCACGGTTGTATCAGCCGTATGGTTCAAAATCAACAAAAAAAAGTAGCGGCTTATAGTCCATAAAATACGGTACTTATTTTAATGAATGCTAAAGAAAGTTAATACTGACAAGAAAAAACAGCTTTGACTAGCATTTTGTTTCTGGAGACAAACCAAATAAAAAAATAAAAAAATTAATTAAAAAAAAAATAATAATAATCTTATTTGATTTTATCCTTGAGGCCAAAGAGCCCAGCTCTACTTTCTCTGGTCCAAATTAGTTTGTGGATTTGGAAACCAGAAATGGTTCAAGTACTTTTCTTACAAAGCAAGTCTGCATTCACGCAAGTTTGATTCGGTTAAAACGAACTCTGATGTAAGGAATATTACAAATATGAAGCCGAATTTGGTGAATTGGTGATGAAGCGCTGCCTCCGCGAGAGAAAATACAACTTTAATTATTACTGTTTGACGTTTTACAAGCTTTTGCGCACATCGTCATTTAAATTTTGGCATAGCCTAACCCGGCGCCTTGCCTTGTTGCCATGGTAATGAAAGCTGAACTCTGCATTGGCCCCACAGTCGAGGGCCTAAAAAAGGGTTTTGAGGGTCCTCGAGCTATTTTGACGAACAAATGTCACACACATACCTGAGATGATTTAAACTTAAAAAAAATAAATAAATAAATAATTCAATAAAATGCTTGGATAAATTTGGCGCCGGTGGTGGTGACGCCTAAAACTTGACTTCACAAAAGTGACGGTCGACTTTGCAAAGCGAGACATCTTTGGGCAAGGTGACTTGTCCAACGCCTTTGCGCGCTTGTCGATAGCAACCGAGAAAAAAGAGAAATATAAATACGGTTTGAAAGAGTCCAATGTGTGTGCAAAAAAGACGGAAAGGGCAAAAGAACGTGCGCTTTGTTGATTTGCTTTCTGCCGTTCTTTTGAGGACACACGAATGACAATTGGGAGCGCCGACCAAAACAACCGTAGCGGGACTTTGTTAAAGAGGTAAGCGGGTAAAAACAGAGAGAGAGATAATGTCATCTTTGTTATCTCTCATTATACAATGGTTATTTAAAAAAAAAAAAAATCACAGTTGGGCTACAGACAGTGCGGGAAGAAAAAGCAAAATATGAAAACTACTCACCGTATATTATCCGATATGAAAACAGATTCTGAAAAAAAAATATTGACGCAGAAAGTTTGGGGACCACTATTTCAAAGTACTTTTGATAAGATTATATTATAGAATTTTTCAAAATTCATTGATGCCCATTTTTTATTAATAGCAATTATACA